>NW_025113020.1:4860467-4953254 GCF_010416935.1 Polistes fuscatus
TATCCTTTTCGGTATCTTTCCGAAAGAAGTTTTATTTCAAAAAAGAAATATAAGTATAGTTATAATAACCACCTGCTATGGAAATATGTTTATAAAAAAACATTTATTGAAAAATCACAATTTCTCGCTTTTTTTAAATATTTTTTTTTTCTATTTTCTTTTCTTTTTTTTTTGCAATAAATGTCGAGCCAACTCTTCCTCAGATATTTTCCAATAAAATTCACAGTACGGATAGCGCATTAAATAAATTTTTTATATAATGCGTGCTACTACACCAACCAATGTTCCATTGAAGTTAATAGTTTTGATCGTATACGAAGCGTACGTTAAAAAGTTGGTGGACAAAAATATACGCTTAAGACGGACAGACATAGTAACAACAACAACAACAACCATTAGAAAATTTATAATCTTATTCTAATTCATAATAAGCTACGTCCTTTTTGAAAATACATCCATTAGAAAAAAAAAAAGAAAAAAAACAAACTAATTTATGCGTACCATTAGATATTAAAAAGTATTCAAATATTTGTACGAGAAAAAATGGAAATTAATTGTATAAATAATATCATACACTTATATTTTTTAATTTAGTTAACAATTTTGTTGTTATTATTATTATTATTATTAATATTATTATTGTGATTTTTTTGTTTCTTTTCTTTTTCTTTTTAATCGTTTATAAAATATTCATCTTCGTGTTTCACGATCGGATGTACACTGATTTTATGCTTTCTATATATATATATATATATTTGCTAAATATAACGTGAGAAGAATCAGAAAAGTAACAAACAAAATATGAGAGCACTACCATCGGCACTAGGGTATTTTTTTTCATTGATAATATGTAAAATATTGTCATCTGGATACATCAACGCTCTTACTGTGTCTTCTTTTAGATTTTTAATCTCTGAAATTTTCCGATAAGCTTCCCGAAGATATTATATATTATATATTATTTTACATATTGATATTGGTTAAGATAATATACCAATCACGATTAGAATAAGTTCTTACATTATTTTTACAAAAACTTCCATAAAATAATTTCACCGAAGTATAATTCGCAGATACCAATTAAGTGCTTTAATACATAAACCATGTGAGAAATCAATATATTTCTAAAAGTAACTCAATACGACACATGGTGACTGATAAAACGTTCAATCATCATTATCATTATTATTAATATTAATATTATTATTATTATTATTAAGATTTTCTTAACGTGCAAAATCGATGATTGTAAATGCAGATATTTTGATAAGTATTCTGCAAGCACAAATCACAGATGTTGAATTTATTCATTATTGTTTCTTATTTATTTATTTTTCCTTTTTTTTGTTGTTTTTTCTTCTTTTATCTTATTTCTGTTATACCAAAACGATCAATCAGATGAATTCATTTTTGATCAAAAAATTCAGTTCGTAAGATTAGTATATACAAAAAAAGCGTTATCGAGAACTGCTCGAACTGGATCTTGTGTATCGACGATGTCGATGTCGTGGATTATTTTGTGGACTTCGAGAACGACTTCTGGGTCTACGCCTTGGTGGACGAGGACTTCTGCGTCGATTCATCGGCGGCGAACGTCTACGATAACGTGGAGGAGTATTTCTACCACCTCCCCATCGTAATGGTACACGTCTTCCCATTACTGGTGACATTCTGCGCATTGGTATTGGTCTTGGTTTTGGTAACAATACTGGTGCAGCTGTTATTTCTTGACCATCGATTTGTCCTTTAAAATTCATAAATATTCGACTAATATTTGAACGAATCAATTATTTTATAATATTTGTAATGCATTAGTGTTTATCTTACCACCGTCCATATGTTTCATAGCATTTTCAGCTTCATCGGCTGTTTCAAATTCGACATATGCGAATCCACGTCCTTGATTAGGGTGAAGCTTATCCATTGAGAAGTCAACCATTTTGATTTGACCATAAGCTGAAAATATTTCCATTATGTGTTCTTTTGTAACATTCCGGGTCAAGTGTCCAATATGTATCTTTGTTGGCCTTGGAATGGGTGAACGTTCTCTGCGTTTGCGTCGTGGAGAAGGAGACCTATAAATTAAACAAGAACAAGAAATAAATAAAAGCGTAACATATGGTATACTAATATCATTACTCTTCGATAAAGAAATTATAAATGTATATAAGAGATTATTAATATAATAACCTGGAGCGTCCTTTGGGTTTGGGTTTATCAACAACAGAATTACTGCTTTTCTTTTTATCCTTATCTCTATCTCTTTCTCTATCTCGATCTCTATCTCTTTCCCTTTCCCTGTCTCTATCCTTCTCCCTTTCTTTTTCTTTATTATCATGTCGTCTGGATGCATCAACGCTCTTGCTGCGACTTCTTTTGCGGCCTCTATCTCTGGAACTTCCAGACGAGCTTCCAGAAGTACTAGAAGAAGTACTCGAAGACGAACTGGATCTTGAACTACTGCCGCTGCTAGAACTAGATGACCCTGAGCTACTGTCCGATGAACTGCGAGGTCATACGTATCAACATAATTATATGTTTTGAGGCTTAACATAGAATAATTAAAATGATAAAATATACCTGCTACCACTGCTAGAAGAAGATGCAGCACGTTTTTTTCTTTCCTTTTCTCTACCCCTCTCTCTTTTACTTTCCTTATCTGTAGCCTCAGAATCGCTTTTACCTGTACTATCCTTTCGGCTTCGAGCCCTATACATAAAGCGGCAAATGGCGTATATACGTATATACATATACATACAGATACACAGAGGTTATATATTTTCAATGATTTTAAATGCAATCGTAGGAAAAAACATATTAATCGAAACTTTACTTACATTGTAATATTCGTTAACGTTCTCTGATTAATTAAAGATCCAAAGAATACTTTTTCTTGTTAAGGTGTACTGTTCTTTCTTCCTCTTGCTGCCAACAATGACGAATGGCGGCGTTCAATCAAGGCCGCGTCCATGTGTCTTTCGTTAAAATACGATTAATAAAATTTGACAAATAAATATTATATTTTTATTTTTAATATTTCAGACCAAATAAAATTAATTTGATTTTAATACAAATATTATATATATATATATATATACGGAAATTAATAATAATTGTTTTATGGTTTAAGCATTACATTGTGCAAAAACATACGATTGGATAAAAATAAAATGTCTTCGCTCTGATTGGTTGAAATGAAAATGATTTATATAATATTTCTTTATGATTGGTTACAATCGAAATAAAACAGATAAAGTCTCGTTTTGATTGACTGCAATTGAAATAATATAAAAAAAATAATTAAAAATAATTATTTTTTTTAAATAATTATTAATGATTAAAAAATATTTTTATGAAAAATAGAAAAGTTTAGTTAGAAATAATTAAAAGGTAAGAGTCGTCGAATTACCGAACACACCAATCAGAGCGATGGAATGGAAGACATAATTCGCTCTCTCTCTCTCTCTCTCTCTATTCACGTTATATATATAAGTCCTATATACATCTAGTTATACATATACGTATACATATACATATATATATGTCACAGAGAGTTAGGTGGTGTGTTCACGATTGTTGTAAGCATAAGCGACTAAATATTAATTACGTTACGAATGTTTTTGCCGGAGTAACATTCATGTGATGGAAGGTGTAATTAAGAACTTATTACGAATGACTAAAGTGAGAAAAAATGGGAGTCCTCGTAAATCATAGATCTTGCAACTTACAAACAAGTAGCTCCGATGGACGCGGCCATGTTTCCTGGTAGCAGAAATCTTGCCCATTATTAATTCTTCTATTGTGAACCTAGAAGTTGGATTGTGCAGAATGCCGAAATGCGATGTGAAAACAAAATATGTACCAGCAATGTTCGCTTGGACGGTTCTATTAGGAGCTACGACACTTTTTTATTGTTTCCCGTGAGTAATGTGTTCAAGTTTATCCCTAGAGTGTCATTCGTCGGATCATTACATATACGGTTTTTACTTTTATTTACTTTCTATAAATTCTTTAAAAATATGTTATCGCGTTGACGATCACGTTTATTGTTATTTTCAAATTATGCACTTATGTTGGTATTGATCATACAAAACAGGTGTCGATATTATGTCCTTCGATGGGGTTCCCTGGTGCCAGCTTTTCAAGGAGTTATCTCTTTCTTTGTACTGACCAATTTTACACTGGCCACGTTTATGGATCCAGGTGTTATACCAAAAGGTATGTTGATATTCTTAATGGTGAATCGTTGATACTTTCTAGTCAATTTATGTAGAGATGTATGCATTTATAATAAATTTTTAACTTTACGATATGTTTCCTTTTAAGCACCTCCTGACGAAGACAGGGAGGATGACTTTAGAGCTCCATTGTATAAGAATGTTGAGATCAATGGTATTACTGTGCGTATGAAATGGTGTGTTACATGCAAATTTTATAGACCACCTCGTTGTTCTCATTGTAGCGTTTGCAACCATTGCATCGAAGTAAGATTTTATTCTTTATACATGAATATATAAAGTGTCCTAAAATTTATCACCCAAACTGCGACCAGTAAATTATACTCTCGCAGTTTGATCGATGAATCCTGAGATATTTTACATATAAATATATTTTTTACATTTACAGACATTCGATCATCACTGCCCGTGGGTCAACAATTGCATCGGCAGAAGAAATTACAGATTTTTTTTCTTCTTCCTTTTGTCCCTTAGCCTTCATATGATTAGTATATTTGGACTTTGTTTGTATTTCATATTGGAACATCAAAAACAATTGGGAGACGTTGACGCAATTATTTCGTATCCTTTAAACGATACAAATAATAATTAATTCTTGAAAGATTTCTTTTTTCAAGTATTATTAATATATTCCTTAATCATAAACATAGGCTTGTGCTTATGGGTGTGATAATATTACTGTTTCTCCCAATTTTTGGATTAACAGGCTTTCACATAATACTTGTTTCTAGAGGACGAACAACTAATGAACAAGTAACAGGCAAGTTCAATGGAGGTTACAATCCTTTCTCGAAAGGATGTTTACAAAATTGTTGGTATACGCAATTTGGACCACAATACCCAAGGTAATATATTACACTGTCAATTAAATACTATTATGTATTAAGTAAATATATATATATTTTTTGTTTATTCTGTAAAAAAAATGTATTTATTTATTTATTTATTTATTTATTTTTACAGTTTAATTAAGCCTGATAAATATTCAGGAAAGCGACGAGGAGCGTGTACATCTGAGATATCAACCATAGACAGTGAGAACCAGGTAAAAACCTACATGGATAGCAGCAATGGTGTTAGAAATGCCAGTTCAAATGCTTACAATAAGGTAAGAGCTAGTGCAACAACGCTGAACAAAAAAGAAAAGAAAAGAAAACCAAACTTCTCTCGCTTCTGTACACAAAGAAAAAACTTATTAAAAGGCAAAATGTTCTATTTTCCTTGGCATGCTTTTTTAATGCTGTTCTATTGTGCAATGTGCTGCTTTATTTTACACTGTAGATGTGATACACGTTACACAAGTTGGAAAATTTCCTTGATTTACATTAGACTCCAATACATCTCCTCTTTTTACAACTGTTTGTAATTGAACTTGTATAAGTTTAGCTTAATAAGCTTGGTTATTAATCTAACTACCATTTTGCATATGTTTATCCGTAATGTTATATTTCATTAAAACAAATGCTTAGCTGTGAGTTCTCTTCCATACCTGAAACAAAAAAGAAACATTCATTATCAAAATTTCATCTAATCTTGTAATTTATGTCCTTAGAGTACTACAAGCACAAGTGAAGATTCCTTTTCCATTACCAATTTCCAATTCAGAATAGCAGAAAGGTGTTGATTTTATTTGTATATATATTCCTGTCCATCCTAACTAATGCCTCTGCCTGCAGAATATTTACTATGTATGATTATTGTCATGAATATTATAATATTATAATATTGTTAATCATTTAAACGTATTATCTAAAATAGATATTGTAATTATCATTTATAGTTATCCCCTGGTCGTGATGGTTCCGATACAGATATGGAACCAACTGCGTCTCAATCAGCAGATTGCGAGCCCACGCCTCCATTGCAAAGACATGGTTCTAAAAGCAATTTCTTTTTGCCACCCGTCGAAAGTAATGAATCTCCTAGGCATCCTCAACCACCACAACACCGTCATCCAATTCATTATCCTAGAGGCAGTCCTCATCCAAAGCCAAGGTAATAATAATAATAATAATAATAATAAGAAAAGATAACAACTGAAAACTGAGGCTACAGAGGAAGGTTTAATAGAATTATTAAATTTGTCTAATTTCTTCGATAGGGGGATGAATGGATCACGTAGTCATACACCAGACCCATTATCACCGGAAGTAAGTGGTTCTCCTGCTACTGCTCCTCAACGAAATCAAGGTCAAGGAGGTGCTAGTCCAACAATGCAACAACGTATTAAAGCTATTGGAGTACCTACGCCACTTGCCATTTCCAGTCCTATACGCAGGTATGCTCAGATTCTTTAGCCATAATATAGAATCTAAACACATCGTTGTGTCTACAGCTCCCATCTTGGGGATATTTATCAAAAGTTTATTGAAATCAATTTTATTAATATTATTTATATCTCTTAATATATAAAAAAAATTTATTTCTAATAAAAATTTCCCCTCAAAAAAAAAAAAAAGAAATGCTTATCAATAACTTTAATCTTGGAATAAATTGATTAATTATTGAAATTAAAAATATAATTAAATAATTTCATTTACTTGATCCGATAAGACTTTTTAAATTATTCTCATTGCACAAAAATGATTTTGACATAGAGAGAGCAAGAGGGGGAAGCGCCACACTAGTAATAGTTATATTGCATCTTTCAAGCACGCTGCCAATATAAAAATGGATAATTTGTTTTTTTTTCTTTTTTTTTATTTTTTCTTATTAAACATATTTATATCGTCTGTCACCTTAAGTTTGAACAAAATTAAAAAAAAAAGAAAAGATATAACTCTCCTAATTATTTTTCCCCTTCTCTCTATTCTTTTTCTTCTCACTTTGAAAAACTCACCCTCACTCTTGCTCTTATTACTATTATCCTACATTCTTTTTCTCACACTTATTCACTCTATTTTCTCACCTTCCTTCGATTAACTTTTCGAAGGAACAACCTGTCGAAAAGACGATTGTGCGATGTAGTTCACAATAAAATAGTAGAAGGTTAGTCTCTCTGCATGAATACATACTACGAGATCTATGGTATATAGATAAGTTTGTGTCCCACTGCAGGGGGTGGTAACTGCAAGGAGCTGCTCTCTGCCATCATGTTGCAACCTACTGCAGGTAAACACGAACTTCATCCTACGAGGAAATATCGTAGTTTAAAATTGTGCTTTCTTGCATAATGGTTTATAAGGATTGCATTTTAAGAAAAAAAAAAAAAACAAAAAAAATATATATATATATATTTTTACCCAATTAAAACATTTTTGAACAAAAAAAAAAATATACCTAAACAAGTTCTTTTACATACGACACGTACAAACACAACATGTATACACGTATACACGCTCAAACACACGCATATACATATAGCCACATGAACACACACAAGCGACAAGCACGTTGAACACTTACATGTATTTCTTAGGTTCGCTATATGTTTTACTTTCCTTCGATAGATGCTAATTTCTTAACAGGAATGATGCGCTGCTCTCTCTCCTGTATGTCTCGCCAGAGCCGTATTTGTATGGCTACAATGCTCAGCACTCGCATATATTATTAAATATTGGTTCACTGTACTGTGCATTTGTCGATTATATCAACATTCATTTAACATCCCATCGTCCGATTAGGCTCAGAAACCGAAACGGTCAATCTATGTTACAGATCTAATCCAGGTACACCGACGCAGGTACGTCGGCCGGACTTTAGGAGTGAAAGAAACACCAACCTATTATGACGTGCAACAGGGAAATAGTATTGGAATTGGTGGTGGCGGTGGAGTTGGCGGAGTTACTGTTGTTACCGGTTATAGTCCTCAACGACGTTTTTTATCGGAAAGCGAGCTAATCCATGCCGATCATTCTTATTCGAGAACCAACAATACCGTTGACAACATTAGAGAACTTGCAGGGTCCCCGCAGCATGGTGCATATATGTGGAAAGATAATTCACCTGGTAGCTACCAAGTAACGGGAGGAAATATGTCCTCGTCGACAAACACAGGAGCAGCAGCAGCAACAGCGGCAGCAGCGGCAGCAGTAGCAGCAACTCATCAATCTCCTTCTCAGAGACCACCACCACCTTATGATTATTATCGCTCTAATCCAACTAGTCCAACTCAACAATCTTATACAACTGCTCCAAGAGCAGCTTATCATCCAGCTATGAGAGGTGGCGTACCAGTCTTCCCACCCCATCAGCCGCATCAACAGTCGCCGCAAGTTAAAAGAAAAGCTGTTATGGCAACGCCAACAACACCTACTTCTGGCGACACCAGACGTAGACCTATGTCATTTGTTAGAGCATTAGAAATGACGGACTCTATGGAAATGGTCTCTGCTCCTAACGATCCAAGATCGCAAAGACCTACCACACCAACGCCAGACCGAGCTAGTGTCTACGATATGAGTTATGAGATATCCGTATAGCCCATCTTTCCAGTCTCCGTACAATCCTGCCGTTGGACGGAGAGAGTGCAAATACTGCTACCCTTATGCGTCTCTCGTTCAAATCAAGAAGGAACGTACATTACTTACAATATATCCGTCTAAAGGAAAACAAACAAACAAGAAAGCAACAGCAGCAGCAGCAACATTGTATGTTGATATCGAAAATAACATCAACTACATTAAATCCTATTGGTCCAGTCTCTTACATACATATGATCACTTTTCATGTATATTCTTTATACACTAACGCTAACCGAGGAACTATATTATTTTCTTCGAGAGACTAGAGTTAGCGTTATCACGTAAATTATAATTATATTTGTAAAATCGGTAATTACGATAACGATAACGATGATGATGATGATGATGGTAATGATAATAATAATGAGGATGAATATAACAATATCTATAATACTAAAAAAATAATGATCGAATAATGATTATGATTACGATAACGACTATGATGGTGATGATGGTGGTGGTGATGATGATGATTATAACAATGATGAGTGTGTGAAAATTATTATATAATATAATAAAGGCGGCTAGTTAGAGCCATAAGTAATGTTACAGTAATCAACGCGAATATTTTAAAGAGAATGAAAAAGAAAGAGAAGAAAAAGAGAAAAAGAAAAGATGACAGAATAATACCGAATTATTTTCCATTGCGAACTCGCATACCAAATAGAATGTAATATCGCACGGAGAAATACATTTATTCTCCGTTCCATCATTTTGGGACTTTTACGAAAATATAACGTAAACTATATATATATATACATATATACATATATACATATATATATATATATATATATATTCATACATATATATGTATATATATTTAAAAAAAAACGCGATAAGTTAGTCGCGTTATTAAAGAAAATTCTGTGTAAAATAATCGTGAAATGTGTAGTAAAATTTTTAATATACATATATATATTTATATATATATATATACATATGCATATGAATATAATACATATGTATACGTATATATATACATATATATATTTAACAATATTTATACGTAAATGATAAATATAAGACTTTATATAATTTCACCTATATATATTTGTTATGGATCCACATCATTTTATTATGTACGTGCCCAACTTATAAGACTTTTGATTTTTATGAAAAAAAAACAAAAAAAAGAAAAAAAATGAAGTAACAAAAAAAATACATATGGGGGAAGAAAAGTCAAACGAACAAACAAAATAAAAAAAGGAACAAACAAACGAAGCATACAAAGTAGAATGTGAAAAAAAAAACCAGAAAATTTTTGTGAGTGTGCAAGAAAAAGTATGCGAACAAATGTGTCCTATACCACACATACACATACACATACACATACATACACACACGTGGCGAGAATTTGGAAGTTAAAAAAATAAGACCATAAAACACACATACAATTTTTAGGTATATAAATAAATACATACAGCATATGTCTCGCTAAATATATACATATATATATAAACATATACATACACATACACCGAGTAAATGCTACTTTGAAAAAAAAAAGAAAAGAAAGAGAAAGAAAACAAAACGATTTGTACTATACACAATGTCGCGTTTATTAATTGATACACGTTAATTAATTACTTAATTAATTATTATTATTATTATTCATTGCCGTTACATTATTATTATTACATTTGTAACATTATCTCAACTTTTGGCAAACTGTATATGTCAATTTCGACATATATATGTATATGTGAGAGAGGCTTGATACACACAAGAACAGACTGTTAAGTTATTGCTAAAGGAGAAAAAAAAAAAGAAAATACCTTTGCATAAACGCACTTCGTTTATTATAATGGAATCGATAATTAACGTACTATTTCATAGCACATATCGTTCTGCTAAATAACGATGATAAAAAGAACATCGAAATTTTCTAATTGTCAAATTTTCATTAATATATATATGTGTATATGCATATGCATATGTACTATGCAACTTTGAACGAAAGATCTCTGCACTCTGGGAGCTTTCTTTTCACAGAATAGATAGAGTACATAATATTTTCATGAATATACATATATATATATATATATATGTATTATATATATGTTTGTTATTTGACAAAAAGAAAACTATTCAAGCATTGTAAGAATTCCTTCCATGTTAAAACGCTTTTTAAAAAAAAGAACAAGAGAATGTGTTGTTGCCCGCCGTCTTTAAAGATTTAGCTTCCATATATTCATTTTTATATTTCAATGAGAAAAAAAAGAGATCTGTGCCAAATTTCCACTCTCCACGCCACTTCTTAAATCGCCCCCCCAAACCGCCCTTACTTTGTACTAGGACAGAAATCGGTATAGGCCCGGTTGCACCACTTTTACTAGAAATTTAAGTGAGACTCTTTTAATGGAAAAAAAAAAAAAAATAATAATAAAATAATAATAATCATAATAATAGTAATAATAATAACAATAACGATAATAATAAAGGCACGCCTTAATAACGAGCTAGAACGTCATAGTTTTTAGCAAATGTTTTGTTTTATATTTTTTGTTATTCTTTTCTTTTTTAATTTTTCTTTTTTATACGCTTCACTTGAATTTGCAGTGAAGATAGTGCAATCCCCTAGACGACCATAGTTTTATTAGTGTCATTATTAAAATGATGCACTTAAAAAGAGAAAGAGGAGTGAAGAAGAGGAAGAGGAAGAGGAATATGAACACGACAACGGTACAACACACAATAAAAAAAAAAAATAAAATAAAATAAAAAAGAGAAAGAAAGAAGAAATAATATTGATTAAGAGAAAAAAAAAAACTTTAATGCATAAGATTTGTGACGAATGTTTAGTGTTTATAAAACTTGGTGTACTTGTACATAAAACAAAAAATACTGCTCGTTATTATCACTTAAATGTACATATACATTTCGGTACTTACGTATCGTCTACGAAATAAAAGTCATGAAAATATAGTTCATTATCGTATATATCTATTTGTAATTAAATTAGAAAATTTGTAAACCGTTTAACTTATTATTCGAATTTTTCGTCGGTGTCGCGTTAAGTCGATTTTTAAATTTGCCGCCAAAAGTACGAATGTTCGTCAAAGCATATCAAAAGATCGAATATTTTTCGATATATGTATCAAATGTATTTAATAATTTCAATATTGTGTTAAATCAATTATCAAATTTACCATTGAAAGTACGGGTGTTCGTAAAAACATATTTGTCAGTATATATATATCAAATATATTTAATAATTTCAGTGTCGTATCAAATTATTATTTGAATTTGCCGCTAACGTTCGTAAAAGCATTTTGAGAAATTCATTGATTATTTCTTCGCCCATTATTGAGATTTATTTGTTCATATTTATAGAATATATTTAATAATCAATTAGTTTTAGAGAAAGAATTTTAATAAGGATGTACGTTTTTTATTTAAAAAGAAAAAAATAAGAAATTAATTTGATTAAAAAGGAGTCATTGAAAATAAGAGTTCACGATTCTCCCGCATAGGTGGCACTGATGCGCGCGCACCGTTTTCAAGTTCGACGAACGCTATCTAAACTAGTGTTGTGATGGAGACTAAAACGAAAGTAGCATAGCGGTAACCGTAGTACACCGTATATTAATTATTTTAAACTTCTAATTATTTATATAAAAAAGAAAAAAATCTTTATGATAAAACTAAATTAAAAACAACAATGTTATTACTTTCGAAATAATCAATTTTATTTCTAAAAATGAGACTTCGAACGATCATGTTAAACGTTATCTGAGTAATTTAGGAAAATGATGAAGTCGACAAGTATTAAACTTGTGTTAAGTGTTGACCTAAAAATGGACCTTGAATTTTTATAATACGAATGTTATCTATTACCAAATAAAAAAACGGAGAAAAAGTGAGAAGTAAAGAAAGAGAGAGAGAGAGAGACAGAGACAGTAACAGAAGGAGAGTAAGAGTGAGAGAAGAGAGAAAAAGAGAGAGAGAGAGAGAGAAGGAGAAAGAGCACATCGAACTTCAAAGATCGGTCGTGCTCTTAGTTTAGAGTATTTTGTTAATCGTCGTGACGAGGTGCGATGAAGTAAAGCTGGAGGATGATGGGCGATCAGTTTCGTAGTAAAGTGGAGCAGTACTCGCCAAAGTCATCACCGAGGGGTGCACGTTCCCCTGTTGTTTCTCGCCAAGACTCGACAGGGACCCTCAAAACGACGATTTCCCTCGGAAAAAATCCTTCCATCGTCCACAGTGGTCCTTTTTATTTAATGAAGGAACCACCTGGTAATCATACGTTTTATTATACTATTTTTATTCATTTCTTATTCGTTACAATTGGATCTCGTTGTTTAATCATTGTATATGCGATTAAGGACTCTTAAAATAAAATTGACTAAATTTCAAACACACCGAGTGCGCAATCACAGTGGTGCGCATTTAGATTTTGGTTTTCAGTTTTGAGTTATTCGGCTAACTACTTTATCATAGTTACTTTATTCTGTTACTATAGTTTGTCATTTATTAATCTATGTTTGGCAGTGTGTTATTCGTATTAACAGAATAGACAAATGTCAGTTTTACATTTTGATTAGATTTTATTACAAATTGGCAAGAATTTTCTAGGCAATGATTGTATATACGATTAGGTTGATTGGAAAGTTTTTACTAATTCTATATAAGAAAAATTTATTTTTATATTTAAAATATTCATTTAATATATATATATGTCTAACGTTTTTCTGGCACTGTTTTTCCAAAAAGTGTCAGCGTAATTTATCCAAGAAAATAAGAAAATAATGTTATATAAACATAGGTTATTTAAAGATTTATTAAAAAGTTATTTTTGTGCATAAAATACGCTGACACTATTTGACCAGGGAAATTTCAGACATCGTTTATATTTATAAAAATATTCATTTCAATTCTATATCAAAATTCGCTTTCCAAATTCTAAAACAAATATTCATATGAAGAATCTTATGACGAGATCTGATTGTACACTACAATTGAAATACTAAAAAATTTAATTTTAATGAGTAATTTTTTACAATCGTTAACTATTTAATGGATGAATTAATTTTTAGGGGAGAGCGAACTTACTGGAGCAACGAATTTGATGGCATATTATGGTCTAGAACATTCCTACAGTAAATTTAGCGGTAAAAAGCTCAAAGAACAATTATCTTCGTTTCTTCCTAATTTACCTGGCAATATCGATACACCTGGTCATCAAGATAATAGGTAAGATAATAAATGTTTATTTATTCAGCATGTATTATATCTTAATTTAGTTACATTCATAATTTTGTATTCCGCAGTTCATTAAGGTCCGTAATAGAGAAACCTCCAATTGGTGGTAAAGAATTATTACCACTGACTAGTGTGCAATTAGCTGGTTTTAGATTACATCCGGGACCAGTAAGATCTCATTATTCATTATTTATTTATTTGTTAATCATTATGAAGAAAATAATTTTTACTATTGTTAATTTTCCCTTATTCTTTTCTATCTTTTTAGTTACCCGAGCAATACAGATATGTAAATCAAGCACCACAAAAGAAACATAAGAACAAACATAAAAAGCATAAACACAAACCTGGTGAAATACCAACCGGACAAGAAACAGCTACCACTGATATCAGCAGTTCAGATACACACGAAAAGAAACATAAAAAGCAGAAAAGACACGACGAAGAGAAAGAAGCAAGAAAGAAAAGGAAAAAGGAAAAAAAGAGGAAAAAACAAAAACACAGTCCGGAACACACCGGTGGACTCACACCTTCTCAGCATTCCAATTCGTGATCTCTAAATTGTGAAATAACATTTTTAATCCGTCGTCATTCTAATTGATGCAAATGAGTTAATTCTATATATTTTCACTTTATACGTATATACGTACGCGTCATCATATTAATAAATGTTTACACCGTTTGTATATAATCAATATTTTGTGATCTTAGGGTTTATTCGACAGTCAAATCGATAAGCAACGTTTGAATTTGTTTTGTACAGTTTCTTTTATTATTCATCTTCGTTTTGATTGTGTCGTATTAAAAATAATTTAAAACAACAGTTTATATATACATATATCATGTAGTTTTAAATTATTTTTAAATAATATCATTGATCTTTCATTCAAAGTTGTTGTACAGATTATATCTGATATAAGAGTATTATAAAAAAAAAAGAAAAAAAAAAAAAACATTCATTCTTTAAAAAATCTTTTTGTCAATTGATGATTCTCCTTTGCATCCAATTGACTGTTTTAAATAAATAATCGCATACGAAGGGAGCGTATCTTTGAAATATATTAATTAATTTTCAAATGTATGTATAGTATTTATAAACGCGAAGATAAAAGTATAATTTAATAATCTTTCAACAATATTTCATTATATCTTTAACACCGACCTATAATTATATTTATAAATATAACCTAATTCTTTAGTTATATAAAATAATTGAAGAAAATCCCTCTTAAAAAGATATAAAAAGATAATTATTTGTATATTTTAATAACAAATAAGAAAAAAAAGGCCAACAAGTATCTCATTTTTAATATGATTTGTAATTCAAAAGACGGAAGCTGATACTCGAAAATTTTCAATCAATCAGAATCCAGGTTAAATCAAGTACGAGTTTAATTAAAACTTAAAAATAATTAAAATTTTTAAAACAGACCAAATATATTGTAAATATTTAATTATTAATGATTCTTATTTTTATTTATTAATATTAGTTTGTATATGATTGTTTAAACAATTGTAAATTGTATATATTATATTTATAACTAAACAGTATTGAATATGATTAGAGTTGCTGATTCGAGTTATGAGTACTTCCGGTAAACATCAGTTACTTCCGTTAGTGAAGAAGAGCTCGGTTCCAGTTTGGCGACAACACCTCAAGCAATTTTGGTCGTTGTAGGTGGTTAATTTCCCGCCATTACTTGCTATTTTTAACAAAACTGGAGATCGTTCCGTATCCACTATGACGGATAATCGTAAGTTTTATTTTATTAATAACAATAATAAATATTATTTTATAGATTCACTTAAAAATTTCTTATTGATTTTATTCGAAAATATTCGACCATTGAATTATATGTTCCACATTTGAAGGGAACACGAATGACACTCAATGAAACGAGCATTCAATGTGAAAAAGAATCCAAAAGAATCCATAATTTAACCATTAAATTAAATTATAATATTCATACGTTAGAAATAAACATAGTTTTATTTAACATTATTTTAATTTTTGATATAAGTTTGATAGATGCTTTTACGTTATATATAGTCATTTGTACAGCATCACATTATTGTAACTCTTAAATAGTATTTATACCAATCGATATTCAATATACACGCTTTATCGTTATCCTTTTGTTTCTTTTTTATTTTTAAATTGTTTATTTATCTACACACAATGATTGATTTGTATTTTATCATAAAATGGGCGTGTTTTATTAAAAAAAATGTATTATCAGTCATATATTTATCTTCAGTTGATACTACTTGTTATAAACAATTAATAATTATTTAAATATATCTCTAGATAAGTATTTTTTGTATATGCATGTAAATATATGAATGTAATTGTGTAAATAAAATAATTGTAATTTGTAGAGTATTCGAGTTACCAACAACAGGGGTACAATCAATACAGTCAACCCCCTCCGACAGCAGGACAGGATACATCTTATCCACCACCTTCTACCGGTGGTGGTAATTACAATCAATATAGTCAACCCCCTCCTAATACCGGAGCTGGTTATGGGAATTATAATGCTTACAATACCGGAGGTGGCCAAGATTACAATCAATCACCTGGTCAAAGCGGTTACGGACAAAACAGTTACAGTGGCAGCAATTCTGGTAACAGCGGTAGTGGAAGTTACGGAGGAGGAGGAGGAGGAAGTTATGGTCATGGAGGAAGCAGTAACAGTGGTGGTGGTGGATACAATCGTAGCAACTCTAGTGGAGGATATGGCGGAGGTATTAATTTCAATTACATTTACAATATTAAGCGTTGGACAAATTGTCTTATATAAACACCTCAACAACATTGTAAAACCGTGTTGTTCTACAGGCCAAGGTGGAGGAGGAGGTAGATATGGGGATCGTGGAGGATATGGAGACCGCTCTGGTGGAGGATACAAGTAAGTATATTTAAGATTTTATCTAATACACTACAAAGAAAAAAAGAAATAAGAGCGTAAAGAAAAAAAAAAAAAATTGTAATGCCAACAGCATACCTAAGGCTTATACGTATGATACCTATTCGAGGAGGAGGTAATTCTGTTTTTATTTTTATTTTTTTTAACTATTAAAAGGTATGGAATATTTATTAATTCTTAACGAAAGTCTTATGACGAACTGTTTTGTGTTTGAGAAAAAAAAAACAAAAAAAAAGAACAACTCATCTCTTGTGTCTTTGCAAAAAAAAAAAAGAAAAAATATGGTCTCATGCCCGATTGGGCGTTAATATGTTTGAAGTATGCCTACAGGTTTAACACAGGTATAACTGGTAAAAGTAAAGGTAATTAACAGGTTGTATATGACAATTGACGTAAAATGATATAAGCTGTGTATGTTTTTTATTAAAACTACATAGCCCACACAAGTTGGTTCTGCATTATTTATATATATATATTGAGATATATCAAATAATATGTTTAATATGCGTATACACGTATTATACGTATGGTCCTCCAAGTTTGGTATATATACATACATACATATATATACACGTAGAAGTTTATTATTATTAATGAACATCAAGCGGTTGAGAGATACTGCCACTGGAGCCACTGTTAGGTACTTGCAGCTAATTATAATATACTAGTAATTAAAAACTGACAGTTATGGGTTGTTGTTATTGTTGTTCTTGTTGTTGTTATTATTATTATTATGATTATTATTATTATGATTATTATTATTATTTAAAAGAAGAAAAAACAGTCCATTATAAGAGACACTGTGTTGATTTATGTCTGCTGGCTGGCTGACGGTGTTTAAATAATAAATCATGGGGATTGCAATCTATTTAGGACACGATAAACAGGGCTTTTTGACATTATTCTTTGTTTTTTTGTTTTTTATTTTTTTTTTTCGTTTAATAATACGTCTTGCTTTTTACTTTTATATACATTATTATATATATATATATATAAATGTTTAAGTAATGTACAAATTACCATTTTTGATTCCTTTTTTTTAGATATTTTTTTTCTTTTTCATAGTAGTTTACCATTTAATCGGGTATGGGGACAAAGAATTTTTCTTATCGTCAAGATTTTTTACTTTCTTTATTATACCTATCGATAGTCAAATATTTCTAGTTAAACTCGAAGAGAAAAAGAAAGATCTAAATTAAAAAAAAAAAAAAATTTGACGGAAGTAGATTATTGAAAATATTATTTTTAGCTGAGCCATTAATAAACGCATTACAAAAACATTTAAGTATCTATTTTTGGCTAACATTATTTGATTGTGTAAAGATTTGTTGTATCTATCTCTTTTTATCTCTTTCTATCTCTATTTTCTCTCTCTCTCTCTCTCTCTTTCTCTCTATATATCTATCTCTATCTTTTTTTCTGTGTGTATGACATGACTGACGGACGTAACATTTACATTTGCAAATATTATTATTATTATTATCATTATTATTATTTTTGTTTTTATTTTTATTATTATTATTATCATTATTATTATTATTATTATTATGATTATTATTATTAGCTGTTTTAAACAAACAAAAAAAAAAAGAAAAATAATATGGTGACTACAGACATTTAGACAGTAGGTACATCAAGAAGAAAGATGGCGAGCACAACATTTGATTCGCCATGCATCGATTGATCAATCAGTCTGTCCATGAGTCGACTCATTGGTATATCTGCTTCTGTGTTTTAGCAGTGGCGGTGGCCGAGGTGGTTATAACAAAGGTAAATGCACCAGACTGTCTGTACTAGTCTGGTGCTATTCACGCTTTCACTCTAATATTTACAATATCTAAATACTCGGTTACTTATATGAAAGGGCTGCTCTGCAACATTGTTAGGTTCATATTAAATATATATATATATATATTTTATATTATCTTTATATATATTATATATATATATATATATTACACGTATAACAAAAAATTTATATATAAAATATACTTCCAATATTTATTTATCGTGAGAAGAAAAAGAATATATGTGACACTCCTGTGGTAACGCAAACTTATTTTAATCACCAATTGCTTTTTGTCGCTTCAATTTATTTATTATAAAAAAGAAAAAAAGAAACAGAACGATAGATTATAATTCGATTAAACAATTTGAAATGTTAGATAATCGTTGTACTACCGTTCATTATAATCAAATATTTTTCTAATTTACTTCGATATATACAAAAGCCACTATAGTTACGTGCAATATTTAAAAAGTTAATTTAATGAATAATCATTCAATAAACTCTTTTTATAATTATCTTTCTCGTATAATTCATTTGAATAAAACTATATACGTTAATGATAAATATTATCTAAACGTATACTTGCATATTTCAATATTATTGAGATCCCTGATTAAAAAATAAGTACAAAAGGCAACTGGTGATATCGATTTTAATAATAATAATAATAATTATAATAATAATAATAATAATAACAATATAATAATAGTAATAATATTATTATTACAGAAATAATTGAATTTCTTAGAAAGGATGTTGCAGGACAGGTTTGTTGTTGAAGGGTGAAAAGAAATAATGTTGCAGCCCTTTTATATGTTAAGCTGCAACCTTGTGTTACTTACATACTATTATACAACTGATAAGGGTTTTTAGGGTTCAGAGAGTATTAGTATAATTATTTGGTATATGAAGAGATGGATCTGTGGAAACGAGAAAATATTCTCATATCTACAAGAAACAGAATAAAAAAAAAAAAGAAACTTATGTGCTGTGAAAAAGGTTTTTAAGAATATATATTTGTAATATTATTTCAACAAAAGTAAAAGTGTTGAAAATATATGTATACATATATATATATATATATATATAAAAAGATAATGAAAAATCGCAATACAGGAACATGCGTTTGTGTCGTTAGCGAAAATACTAAAAAAAGAAAGAAATATTATTTTTTTTTGATGGGTGCATAAAAGCGAAAGTGTTTACGAAAGTATAGCTCCGTTTTATACGGACTGATATTTCTCTGATAAATTTTATATTACAAAAAAAAAAGAGAGAAAGAAATTATTTATATTTAGGATATACGTACATGTGTATAATTCTTTTTTAATTTCTTTTTTCTTTTTATTTTTTTTTTTTTTTTTTTTATGTTTTTTTTTTCTTTTTTTTTTCATTACAAGTAAAACATACAAACACAATTCTCTTTAGAATCCATTCGAAGAGATTTTCATGATATTCCTCTTTTTTTATTTTTGTAAATATACCTAGCGTCTGTGTGTAAAAAAAAAAAAAAAAAAAAAAAAAAAAATAGAGAAAAGAAAAGAGAGCGGTGTTTAACACCGACAGCACATTAAGTTAATAATTATTATCTAAGATTGGTAGAAAAAAAATCAAAATTATTTATCGAATAACATAGTAATACTTTACAGGTTTATAATTAATAAATGGGATGGCAATGCTGCTTGTTGATATTATTATTATTATTATTATTATTACTATTATTATTATTATTATTATTATTATTATATTATTATTATTATCATTATTATTATTGTTACTATTATTATTATTATTATTATTATTATTATTATTATTATTATTATCGTTATTATTATTACTGTTGTTATTATCGATAGAGAGAAAAGAGGCATATATATATTAATGCTATTTGTCTTTTCATGTAGTCGTTGGTAATAAGTGAGGTACACAAACGTATAAAATAAATAGGAAAATTTAAGGAGCAATTTTCTAAATCCCATAATTGCGAGCATTAATATTATATATATAATAGTGTTCATTACTTGAGATATATAAGGAAAATGCATGCTGGAAGTTGGTTGAAACAATTATTATTACGATCATAATTATTATATTTATTATTATTATATTATTATTATTATTATATTTATTAATATTACTATTATTATTATTTATAATTAGACAAAAATTATTTATGAGTATTTAAAACTGATAGATCAAATAATATATACAAAAGTTATTGGTAGAAGTTCATTTAATTATCATAATAATAGCTAATTGAATTTAACTATTCCTGTCTTGTGGTTTATTTAAAAAGAAAAAGAAGATAAAAAATAAATAAGAAACAATGGAGAAATATATTTTTATCTTTATTTTGGATAGAGATTACGACACTTTTAATATATTATTATATTTTTATTATTATTATTATTTTAATTATTATTTATTTTAATTATTATTATTATTATTATTATTATTACTATTATTATTATTACTATTATTATTATTATTATTATTATTATTAGATTAGAATTGAGTAGTAGATTTAGGGCCAAGTAGAGTCGATAATACTACCTTTTACACTTAAGAATATTTATTGGAACAGATTTTAATTTTATTTACATTCCAGGGGGCTACGGTGACCGCAACAGTGGTGGTGATGGAATGGTCGTGCAAGAAGATACCATTTTCGTGTCTGGAATGGATCCATCTATTTCAGAAGACGAAATTTGTGAACATTTTGGAGCTATTGGATTAATTAAAGTGAGTCTTTACATCCAAATATATAATAAAAATCCGAATAAAATTGTTAATTCGTATGATCATATATAATTTAATTGAAATCTTTGATTAAAGCACGATAAACGCACTGGGAAAGCTAAAGTGTGGATGTACAAAGATAAAAATACTGGAAAATCTAAAGGAGAGGCAACTGTAACTTATGATGATCAGAACGCTGCGCTCTCAGCAATAAAATGGTTTGACGGAAAGGATTTCAAGGGTTGTAAAATTAAAGTACAAATAGCACAGCATAAGAGTAGTTGGCAAGGTAATCGTAGCAGTGGAGGTCGTGGGAGCGGTGGCAGAGGAAGAGGAGGTGGTGGATTTGGTGGACGTGGAGGAGGCGGTGATAGAGATGATCATTATCGTGGCGGTGGCGGTGGTGGTGGCGATGATCGTCGTGATGGAGGAGGACGTGGTGGTGATTGGAGGTTCGTTAAAATATTATTAATTAATTAATTAATTAATTAATCTTTTAGCTAGAGAATACAAATATATTGATATCGGTACCTAAGAGATGATTAATAATAATTTGTTGCGTAACAATTAATTTAATTTATTTTCTTGCAATTTAGGTGTCCAAATCCAGATTGCGGTAACACAAACTTTGCTTGGCGAGATCACTGCAATCTTTGTAAAAGTTCTAAACCAGAAGGAGCTGGTAGCGGAGGTGGTGGCGGTGGTGGTGGCGGCGGTGGCGGCGGAAGAGGAGGTGGAGGCCGTGGAGGAGGTGATCGAGGCAGTCGTGGTGGATTTCGAAGTGACAGGGGTGGTGGCCGAGGAGGAGATAGAGGAGGAAGAGGTGGAGGATTTCGTGGGGGCGATAGAGGTAGAGGAGGTGGACGCGGCGGACCAATGAGAGGAGTTGGCGGGTATGTTATTAAATTTTTTTTCTTTTTCTTTTTATATTACATTATTTTTGTTCATCGTCTTTGTAAGTTTTTTTATTTTTTTATATAAATATGTGCTTTTTTATTTGATTTCAGACGTGGAGATAGAGATAGAGATCGTCAACGACCTTATTAAATTTGTATTCATTTAAGAATTTGAAATACGTTGTTTTAATAACAACAATCTATAAATACATAAATACGTACAGAAAATTCCTCTCTCCCTCACACAAACATACACACATACACACATACTGCGTATAGACATTATATAAATATTTTGTACGCACTCTTCTTGAGTCATGTACATTGTTTTTTTGAAACAAAAAAAAAATAATCATGACGGACTATGTCATTACCATTCAGTTTTGTCACATAGTTTTTATATTCACTAAAGAAGAAAAAAAGAAGAAGAGAGAAGAAGAAAAAGAAGAGGATTAGGATTATGTGATGAGGCTACATCTACGTTTTACATTTCATGCAAATAATAATAACCTTCCATGTAAAGTTAATTTTTAATAAATAAGACGTTAGTCTAGTAAATATTAAAAAAATAAAGTATACAAAAAAATATGTGTGTGCAGTATATATATATATATAAATATCTTCCATTTTTAACTTATATTCATTTATATGTACATTTAATTTTACACTTTGGAACTATTGAACTCGTCAAAGCAAATCTTGTTTAACAATGTAATAATCAAATTCTAAATGTTGTAACGATTCTGAATATTGAAATGGTACGATAAAAAAGATTCCAAAAGTTGTAAGATTAAAGTACAAACTGCAGCAATGTAAGTTTGGATTATTTGTTACTCATACGACGATAAATTTAATCTTTAAAGCTATTGCATGATTTTTCGTGACACAGTATTTTTGTATGGTAATGCCTCTACACTGACTGCATGTGATGATTAATGCACATATTAATGCCACTGTGGCTTTTGATAACAAAAAGATTTAAATATATACCGAATAATATAAAGAATACTTAAAATATAAATGAAAATATCGGTAAAAATGAAAACTCGGAAAATTTGTTTATTGAAAGTTAAAAATATACAATAAATTTATATATATGCATTTACATATCTTGTATAAATCTAAATACAGAAAATGGTAATTCATAGAAGGAAGTGATAATATCGACGACCCAAATAATTACATTGTTGTACCGTGTACCGGTTGATATATAACATTTCTCTAAGTTCTTCAAAGTATTAAACGAGCACTAATCATTTAACTTTTGCTCTTTATAGTAAATATAGCTTTGTATTGTTTATTTTTCTGTTTTTTTGTTGTTCTTTAATTATGAACTATATATATATATATATATATAGATATACTTATGTTTTATGCGAGTATGTGTAATGTATGTAAATATGTGTATGGGTAACGTGTCATGTATGTAAATGTTTTCATCTATCATAGATCTTATACCAATGAATATGCTTTTCCCAATCCTATTAATATTGAAATTATTTTAATATCCATATATATATGAAGAATTAAAAGAAAAAAGAGAGAGAGAGAGAGAGAGAGATATAGTATACAAGTTTCTATTTTTAGAATTCTAACTTTCTACAGTACGTTGAAAAAAGAAAGTTAGATAAACAGAGTGTTGTAGTTTTTAAAAAGTCATTAGTAGGACACCGAACCTCCCACCACCTCCTATTCCGTACAATAGTGTGCAACACACATAATAATAGTAATAATAATAATAATGCACATAATGAAATTTTTTGATTATGATATTTTTGTTTTTGTAATTCCGATAAAAGTGGTCCTCTTTGAATTTTTCGATTAAAATTTGTTATATTAGAAACTTATAAAATATATACATATATATATATATATATATATTTTTTTTTCGAATAAAAATAAAATGAGTCATTTATTATATTAAATAGTATAGTTTCGAATTTTATCATTGTTAGAAAATAAAAATAGAGAAGAAGAAGAAGAAGAAGAAGAAAAGTGAAGTAGAAAAAGAAAACGTTAGCAATTTATCCAACAGTATAAAATCTATGGTATATATCTATTTATGGATTTTTGTTTTTATTTTAGATGAAGACCTCTAGGATTATGGATTTTACTTGGGATGCAATGATGTTTCTTTGCACTTGTAAATGTTCTTCAATTTCTTTTTATCTTTTCTTTTTAATCTTTACGTTTGCGCTGTTGTTCCTTGGAAATTTCCTACATAATATAGAAAAAGAAATTAATTGTAATTTAATGAAAAGATTAATAGGAATAATTTTTTAATTATCATTGTTATTATAATATTTTCTTACCTTTTGCGCAAGAATCACAAGCAAGTGACGGAATACGCTGATGAAATCCATGAATAGATCCAAAGAATGCGCTATGAAATCTTTGTTACCCATGTGATGTTTCTCAATGATCAATTGCGTGTCATAAATGATGAAAGCGCACATTAGGAAAAATCCAATATAGAGATGGGCTTGGTAAATAAACTGGGAGCGCAAGAAAAGATTGACGAAGAATGTCATAAACATAATATTTAGCATGCTGAATATTATACCGCCGAGATATAACCAATGACCTCGTTCAGCCAAAAGCGCAGAAATACTGAATGACACGAACAGAAGGGTGGTGCCTGTAGATCAAAATTCATACAAAGTTAATCAACCGTATTCGATGAAATAAGCGTTTGTAATTATTTTCATAGATTTTTGTTTTTCTTTACCGACCTACTAATGCGGTGACTACGATGGAAGGATCAATATTGATAACCATTTCGAGTAAAGGACCAAGTCCTAATCCAGTTAGAAATGCAAATCCTAAGAGATAGCCAAGACGTAGTTTATGATTTTTCCCATTGTCCGGTACATTTATCAAAGCGAATAATAATCCAATGGTAGCCAAACTGGTAAGTAAATTAGCCTGTAAGAGTTGCGTGTACATGTGCACGTAAGCTCCTACAGCGGCTGATACCGTTGACATGGACAAACAACCATAAACATTTTTTAAATGTTTTCTAACAGGTTCATCCCTATAAAAAAAAACAAAACGTAAAGATAACGTGTTTATAAGATAGATAAATGTATACGTGTTTATACGTATGTGTATGCTCTGGGCGTGAAACGCATGTTTATTATCATTAACTAAATAACACACGACAATCAAAAAGGGCAAAGTAATATTTACATTTTTATATAAGAAAAAAATTTCTATATAACATATTATGATTCAAAATCAACGGAAATGAAAAGATATTTTTAGCATATCAAATATATTCCAAGTAAAAGAATAGATAATGTATGAAGATTAAGATAAGATATTGCTATACATATTATAACAAATAAATATCTAAATGCGTAGAACGTAATAACGATATATAATTAGCATTTGGGGGGAATAGAGAGAAAAGAAAAAGAGAAAAAAATGCTTACATCATCGAAACTATACGTTGAAAAAGAAAAAAAAAATAAGAAAATAAAAGGGAAATGCTTAGTATATATTTGCATACTTTATAAATTGTAATAATTGTTAAAGGCCGTATTGCATATCATAAAATGCATCTATGTATCATATTGCATTTTAAAGTGAACCAGAATGTCTGATTTTCTCTTTAACGATATACTTACAATCTGTTGCTGAAGGAATTAGCGAAAGTATTGAATATCGCCGCCATAATTTAATTTTAACTGTTTTTACAAGTCACTCTTATATTCGACGATCAAACACACTGATTGCTGTTGTAAGTTCTCGTAATTTTATACGAATAAAGAATGATCATGAATCGCTGAAGAAGCACTTCTTTTCGGGGACACGTCAGTGATATTTCTGTGCGTATATCTCGTTCTAAATTCTTATTGGCTATTTAACTTTTACCGAGCGTTACATTAGTTAAGCAAGAACAAAATACGGGTTTTGTCAGAAGTAAGACAATGACAGCAAGATGTCTTCCACTCGATCGCAGCGACAGCTCTCGGATTATTTCCAAAACATTTATCTTGACGAAACTGTTTTATCGATTGTAAAATATAACATCGATAAATCGATAATATTCAATTATCGAAAAATCAAATTTCGTTTGAGAATTTTTTCGATTTGCGCAATCGAAATGTCGATAATTATATTTTTTAATCGAATACCTTTGAAATGTTTTCAAAAGATTCAATTATAAATGGTTTTTTCTCGCGTTTTACGCCATTCATTTTTAAGGTTGTTATTTTTATCTGATTTTTAACGATAAATATAAGATGTTTTTATACGATACGATCGTTTGATAAATTTTGTTATCCAATTTAATGTTTATTTTGAAAAATATCTAATGCTTATCTTTGACTTATGACGATGATAATAGTTGACTATCGTCATCATTAGTTGTCTTTTATTTTCGAAGATAACAAAAAATAGAATGGAAAACAACTATTAAAAACTTATGATGTAACCTCTTAAAAAAAAGATATAAAAAAATTTTCCATTATAATAAATTATGTTATGTAGATAAAACAAAAAAACAAGAAAGGGAAAACAACTTAATGAACATTAAATTGATTTTCGTATTAACTATTAAAAAGTAGTTAACACGTTAAGAGTGCCACGTCAGTCATATTACAAATAATAATATTAAATTTATCAAAAATAAAGTATAATAAAAAAGAAAATTAAATATTGTCATTAATATCAAATTTAATTTTCATTTAATCTCAAGGGTCCCACCCGAAGGTTTTAATTTATAATGAACGAGGAATATAGAAATATTGTAAACATATAAAAATGATTTAAAAAACGATCTTACACGTGTTTCACAATTTAACCGACAGATGGCGGGTCTCGATGTACCTAACCTAATTCATAAATCGAGAGTTAAGGTTAGTTAGTTCAATGTACTTGCAAGTTGTGTTTGTTGTTGTTTTTTTACATTTGTTAATATAATAATATACGTGTCACAGTGATATTAAACGAGAAAAGTTTGAATAAATCATGAAGGAAATATTGCCAAATCCAAATATATCTAGTTATAATAATTCGTTTGTCGGTAATAATGGAGAAACTAGTGTTAACAGTATATCAAATGATAATAATACTAGAAGATATGCTGTGCTTAGTACAGAATGGATTTCTGCTATCGGAGAAGAATTGGGAATTCATCCGTTGTCAGATTCTATTTTACGAAGATTGGCAGAAGATGCTTCTTACAGATTAAGAGAAATTTTACACGTATGAATATATAATACATATTTTGGTTATTTATTCTTTAACATTTTTCCTACACCTATATCGATAACTTTTATTTCATTTTTATTTTAGAAATGTATTACAAGATTGAAACACAGTAGAAGAAAATGTTTAACATCCAACGACGTAAATGCAGTACTCACCAGTTTATGCAATGTAGATCCTGTCTTAGGAGTACCCGATACAATGCCAGAATATCATTCGGAAGCCAAAGTATTTGTTCCTAATGAACGTATTATTAACTTGGTCGATAAAGTAAACGAAGCTGTTAATATATCCCAAGACAACGTACCTTTCATTCAAGGTAATATATTGTTTATACGCTTAACACAAATATTATCTTATATTATTTGATATATTTTATACTGATTATTCATATTTTTTGTAGAGATGGAAGTATGCGATGTAAAATTAACCGAGGCTCGTTACAATTATGCCAAACGTGCTTTGAAAACTTTGTTTAATGGTTCCCAAAAGACTTTTCAGGTAAAATATTTTCATTTTCATTTTTTATAATAGAAAACTTAATTTTTATGATATCATAGGTATTGGTCAACGATTGTGCTAATAATCCACATCTAGGTGGAGAAGGTGTGATAGATAGATTGATGTCTATTGCTAAATCTATGGTCATTTCTAATAACGCTCAATATACTCGAGTATCGATACGTACTTGTCAACTTATTATTGCTATTGCCAGCAACAGCGAAGCAGTTTATCCATATTACTTAACATCGGTATTACTTTTATTTTAAATTCTATAAATTACAATTACTACGTTTACACGTTAGATTATCTTACAATCGATGGAATATTTTAGGTCGATAAATTGACCGAATTGTTATTAGAATTACTTCTTGGACAAAGTTTTATAAATTCTAATTTGGAAGAACTATTTAAAGAATGTGTCTTAAAATTGATGCTTCGTTGGCCATCTGTTGCTGATAAGTAATTATATTAATTATAAAATAAATAAATATCTTATATATTGTTAATAATAAAAATAATATATATTAATTACACAGATACATTCCTACATTGGAAGATATACTTCTTAAAGATGAGAAAGAGGATAATGAAGTAATTAAAAAAAGAACCATGGCCAGGGAATTATTAGCAAGCGTACAACCTTTACTTTTTTTTCAATCCGATAAAGATTCGCCACTTTTTATAGATAATATTTTAAAATCTGCACCACCAGGTTCCGTTATTTGGCAATGTGTGGCAGTAAGTATATATTCATTCATATTAATATTTATAATTAATATATTTAATATAAGTCTCTCTCTCTCTCTCTCTTTCTCTCGCTATATCAATCATATTTTTATTACAGTTGGTAGTTTGTGCTTTGTTAAAATCTGGTGCTCATGGTTTGGATTTGACAAGTATAATAGAACATTACGGGGATTCGTTGTTACCATATTTACCTATTAAATATGATAACGATACAAGCGAATACAGAAAAACACCAACACTTCCAATTATTTTGAAAAGTAAAATCAAATATGCTAAAGTGAGGCCAGTTAATACTAAAATATTGTCGGACAGGCAGTCAGCGTTTCCAGATTCTACTTTAAAGGGACCGAGAAAAGAAATAAAGTATATAAGTATTTTTAACAAAGTCATCAATATTATATAATAATTAATTTAATTCAATATATGATTTCTCTTTCTCTCTCTCTCAGATTTGCATTCGCCGGAGGTCGACCTGTCCCACCGAGTAATCTAAGACGCATTAGTCTGAGAGCTAATTATCAAATTTTAAGAAGCGAACATCAAGCAACTCTTGCATTAGTTGCATCTCGCAGGCTTCTTGTGCTAAGAAATATAAACAAACCAAAACTTCATGTCTACAATCCTATTCATATTTGTCTGTAATTATTTTTATAATCAAATGTTATATTTATTAATTCTTTTTTTTTTCAGGCACACAAGTGGCCGCGTGTGTATATATTTTTTGTTTGGCAAGCATTGGTCATGATCATAATCACTACGCAGTTCATATATTTACAAAATTGATAGATAAATGCTACTTATTTATAAGCAACAATCGGATGATTTTTGTTTTATATCTACTACGATCGCAAATAATCGTTTTTTAATTGTAAATTATCGTTTTATTTAATTGTTTTTAACACATAAATAGGAACGAGATATATCAAAATTCTTTTTGTTAGAATAAATTTGTATAATGTATTTTATTCCAATACATGAAAAATTATAGTATAAACAATTCTTTTTTTTTTTTCCTTTTTTTTCTTTTGCATAGAATATTTATAAGAAGATATAAAACATTTCAGTTATAGGAACAGAAACATTTGCAAATATAATCGTTGGTGTCATTCGGAACATTCTTCGCCCATCTCTTGAAGAAATCTCTTAGAGTCGGTTATTATTTTTTCTAAGCGTTCTTTAGTAGCTGACGTTTGTCTCTGCTTGAGTTTACATTTAGCAGATGTTATGGCTGCACGATAACCAGTTACATTGCGGAATATTTTAATATGTTTATCACCAGAAACCAAAACGTATTCTCCCAATGCATCGAAAGCAACACAAGTTATGGGATCTATACAAAAAAATATATTTATTCAAAATTTAATATATATTAATACTTTTGTTACGATTACAGTGACTATAGTCATCCATTGATTTTAACGATTTAAAAAATTGGAATTTTTATATTTAAATAACACAACATAGTCGTATCATAAGTATTAATATATATAATAAAATGTATTTATGATATATACTTACTAGAAAAAATATCTCTAATAGTATTGTCCAATGAGCCAGTAATGGTATTATAAAAGCTAAGAGATGAACCATGCGTTATTACTAAAACTTCACCGTTAGGTGAAACTGCGATATTAGCTGGCGTCGTAACGTCCCATACACCTGTTATAAGTACGTGTGGATCTTCTCCTTTTTCAAATTCAACTGGAATAGTTAAATTAATTAATATTCAATATAATTTGAGAGAGAGAATATTATTTTACTTTAATAATGTATTTCAATAGATTATACTTTTGGTATTATAGTAACGATATGTTCCATCTTTAGATAATGTAGCCATACGACTTGTATCTGCGTTATAGTTGACGTCATAAACTCCAGAAGAATGTCCAGTAAGGTCAAAGGCTTTAGACACCTGTTTGAAATCTCCGGATTTACTAAACACCACTTCCCATACATTAACGTCAGGTGTAAATCCTGTAACATATATGTAATTGAAATTAAAATTGTATATTTGTTTGTATTTCATATATAAAAATATTCTACACAAACCTGACGTTGTTACAAAACGTCCACACGGTGATATACGAGCTCTATGAGTGGATCCCAATTTGAGTTCTATCGTTGTAAGCGGTTGACCCTTTAAATCCCATATTATTAAATCGTTGTCTTCGCTACAACTAATTATGTAACGTCCGGTACACGCGATATCCAAACCAACAGGATTTGCAATATGTTTCTATAATAAATATAAGACAATTGTTATATAATAGAAAAAATTAATTCATGTTATTATTGAAAATAATTATTAATATGATTTTTATAATATGCGGAATATACCTGTGGAAATTCAAGAACTTTGGTTGCCGATGCTATAAAACCATCCATTTTTTTAGTAACTTTATAAACCTCTATAATATTTTGTACAGCCTTATGTACAATAAATGCTTTTCCATCGGGTGACCATCTTATCATTATAGCATAATCGTATTCTAAATTAATGCGAAGTGATTTCCGTGCTTTAGATGCTAGATTTTTAGTACACCATATGAATACAGCATCTGAAAATGAACAAAGTTATACAATGATAATAATTTCGATCGATTTAATTTTGCAAAATATTGTTATATCCTTTTTAAAATAATTAAAAAGGGGTGGAGGGAGGGAGGTAGGGAGGGAGAGTGTTGAAAGGTAAAAAAAAAAAAACATATACGTTTTGTTTTATATAAAAGATTTTTTTTTCTCTTTTTTTTTTCTTTTTTTTTATTCATTTATTTATTCAGCGAAGATGATGATTTCGAATATACAATGATAATATATGAAACAAAATTAACTATAAATAATTGGAACTATTGGAGCACGGACGAGTGCAATCAACGTTAATATCAACGACTATTATGCAAAAAGATCTAAAAAAAGAGCACACGATTAAAATAATATTTCGTTTTATTATTATCTACAATAATAAATCTTATTTAATTGGATACAAATCACGAATTAAAAAGTAATATATTCTCTGAAAGTAGAAACACACGATTTTCGATATTTTTTATCGAGGAACGCGTCCGTGCTCGAACGGTCAATGTCGAATGATGTTTTTTTTTTTTTTAATATCTCTCAAACATGCAATTTGGCTTGCAATCATGCGCTAATATTACTTAATTTCAAAAGTAGGAATACATATTTGTAATGTTGGTAACGATATATATATTAATCTAATTTAGACCTCTTTTTAGGTGGAGGCATAAGATCCGCATCGTCTTCTAAAAATTTATGCTTCTCGATATATTCTAAAAGATATGACGTTTTAACCGGTCTTCTAATACTTTCGAATACAGCATCAGCGGTATGTTTCGAATTAGGAAATGATTTATCCGTTCTAACGCGCATGAACACCCATTGACCGTTCTCTAATTTACATTCGATAATGGCATTATTTAAATCTTTTATTTGTTTAGTAATTTTCATTTGACTATAAGGTACATCCCAACCGCCAACAAAAAGATGACCAACTTTACGCGGAAGTATTCCAACTCCTGTTTCCGTGACAATTTTTAATTTGAAATCAACAGAATTCATCGATAAGGGTTTCCATTTTAGAACTTCAGGACACGGTCCCGGACGATATGGTTCTTTGGACGGTTGGAATATCAATCCATCCGGTTCATGTGATAAATTCTTGGCAAATTTGTCGCTAAGTAAATTAGCCGCTTGAACGACATCCCAAAAGTGTTTCAGTCGAATCGAAAAAGGTTCTCGTTCCTTTCTTATTCTTCCTTCCATCAAAGCTTTATGCCTACTTTTTATTACTTCTTTTTCAATAATTTCGTATCGATCAGGATGGAAAGGTAATTTGCTAACATCTTTTCCATCGAACATAACTATATCATATGCTAAATACCTTGCATATTCTTTATTGCATACTTTGTCGATTACCATTTCCTATAAAAAAAAAAACACAATGAAAATAATAATGATAATAAATAATACAATAGAAATTTTAATATAGCATTTAAATAATATGCAATTACAATCAATAAAATATCAGTGAGAAAATTAACTTGATTATTTCTAATATAATTTCTGAATTGTACATTAACTTTTTTATTAATATCATAAACTGTATATACCATTCTAGAAGTGTATCATACGAAAGAAAAATAAATAAATTATTAGAAATAATCAAGTTAGGTGTCTCGTGCTTTATAACGGAAGAATATCTTACACCGTCTAAAAGTGTATCTTTAAGACATTTGGACAAATCTCTGGGATGAGGAAAAGTTAAACCATCCACTTGGAAAACACTATTATCTCTATCTATGAAGTATACTTCTCGGTTGGCTTGTATGAGCATCATATACCTAAGCAAAAACAATACATGAGTTTTCAATTTAAAAATATATTTTTCAGATTATGATATTAAAAATAAATATAAATATATTTAGCAAACCTAGTTCCATCGGCTTTCCATGATACCCTGTAAGGTTTCTCATGTAATAACCTAATATTTTCTAAATCCATTGAAACTGGTTGAGAACCTGGGAATCCTGACAACTCCCAAGAACAAATTTTTTGAACGCACTTTTGTATACCGGATAACTTCTTTTGATCCAAGATAGGTGTCACTCCTGATACGCCAGCCATAAATACAGGATTTTTGTTATGATGTTCTCTTCTTTTTTTCTTGTTTTCCCTTTCGCATGGACTATTATCCACACTGGGTCCTTCATCCGTATCTTCTTCATTAGAGTCATCATATTCTAAACACCATGCTGGTCTTGGCGGCGGATCAGGAGCCTCTTCTTCCTCGTCGTATCGTTTATACAATTCTTTAATATAATCAGCTTTGTAAACACCAGGAGGTCGAGCTGCCGCAAATTCAGCTAAGCCTGCATCTACGCTGAGACAATCCATTTCCACCAAATAACTAATTATTAAAAATCCAGTTCTGTTGAACCCGTGAGTACAATGAACACCAATAACATCCAATGGATTTTGCGCTATGAATTGCTTACAAACATGTATGAAAAAGTTAGTTTGTTCATTTGAAGGTCTCTCGTCGTGTCCTTTGCATTGAATTTTCAAATATTTACAACCGTGCGCTTCCAAATTTTTCTTATCGTAGAATCTTGACGTGTTAGTTAAATCAATCCATAAACCGAGCTTAATTTTTTCACTTCTCAGCGAAGAAAAAAGCATATCTATTGAGAACCAACATTCTTCTGGTACTTGGTTATTGAAAGCCGATGATAATGGTGTTTTGAAAGCTAAGAATTTATTTCTTATCAATCTGATAGCTTTCCTTGGACAATTAAGCCATCGTGGTGGTATCGTTGATTTATTATTATAGTTCGACATGATAATGGATTTCTATTTTTTTTCCTATTGTATATGATTACTTTGTGTATATATATATGTATATATAATATTTTTATACGCGTATTAAAAAATTTATAACTTTAACAATGGTAGCCTGCAAATGACAGATGAAAAGATCAAAATTACGTGACAATATTCTATCATTTAACGATATTCAAATTAATTTCAGATAATAAGATATTTTCAACAAACCTTTGATCGAAGAAAAATAACCGCACTTTTGCTCAACTCATTTTTGTTAACATTTTTTTAATTCCTCGCAATGTGAACAATATTAAACGTAATTGAAAATAAATCTTTATAAAGATTTGCTCGTAATATACGTCATATTATTTATTAATTATTATTGTTTATAGTAAATAATATTTGTAATTACGTTGTTTTAATATCGAACAGCTGTACGCTCGAATAAATCGACTATACGACTGAAGTTAGCATTTTTTGACGAAAAACGTAATCAAATCTCGAATATCGATATCGTTCGATTAATCGATTTCTTTATCGTTCTTATTTTATATATCGATATTTAATATTGTTGCTACACTTTGAAATCATTTGTTTGAAAAGAAAATGTGATTATTTTTTGTAACGGATATACACGGAAGAAAATTAAATTCAATAATGGCGACTTTTTTATTGGTTAGAAACACATGCATGCACGCACGCACACACGCACACACGGTATTATTTGAATCGAAGTTTTCCGGAAGACGCCATTTTTCTTTTACCCTTGCGGCAAATTAGTCAAATTACAAACCGTTAGTTATACATTTGATAAATATAAATTATAATAAAATTGAAAATTTGTGATTTTAAAATAATACGATTAAATTTTAAATCACTTTTATATAAATATTTGTTAAAATCATAAATTTTAAAATAATGTAAGAAATAGAATTGAATTTTTTCGGCTTATTTTCGTATAAATAAAAAGTGGCGGGATTTCGTCTGAGCGTTTGATTTTGTTCAAAAATATAATCAAACAACATTTTATTCTTATTTATTTTACATATAAATAAATGAATAAACGAAAGTATAAAAAAGTAAAGAAAACGCAGAAAGTTAATTATTATATTGTATGACGAGTAAAATTGGCGCGATCATTTGAATATAATATTTTAAATGAAAATTCAACATAGATAAAGCGAACGGAAGTTCTTTTCTTATTCGGTTAGTTTTGAAGAAGAAGAAGAAGAAAAAACAAAAAGAATCTTTGAACCTTGACTCAGTGTTAAACGTTGAGTGAAATTAGATCTTCTTAGAAAGTTGTTAGAAACATGGAGTACCACTTTCACTTAATATTAACAAATTCAACGTATATACGTGTATTCATATGTATACGAATAGATGTATATACGTAATAATATATAAGCGTAGAAACTTGCCCGAGTGGGTAAAAATAGAAATGTAGTTTTAAAGATATTTTTCGCGAATACTTACGATAAGAGAAAGCGTAAAGCAGAGCGTTTAACGTAAAACCTATTGCTAACTTTCGTGTATATGTTACAGAAACTGAGTGTTGTATATTTTGATTGTATGTTTTTCGTATATTACTCGGATCAATTTCTAAAATGTTCAGAGTATTTTGATCAATCTAGAAATATATGTTTTAATTGATTTTAATTACAGCTTGGGGGGGGGCGAGGGTGTTAGGGAAGGAGGAGGAGGAGGGAAGTATTTTCAAGCTCGTATATATAAATGAAACAAACCATGGAAATTGAACAATTTTAACACAAATAAATACGATTATTATTAAATTATATAATAATATATATATTATTATTATTATTATTAAATTTATTTAATAATTAAATTTATTTAATAATAATAAATAAATAATAAAATAAAATAATAAATAAATAATAAAATAAAATATATTATATATATAGGGTGAGTAATAAACTTTTGCCTCCCTATATACGAGTTACACTAATCGAAATGAGGGTCAGGTATATCACTTGTCAATACATTTGCGTAGCATTAGAATAAAACGATGTAAATGTATTTCAATATTCTAAAAGGACGACGATACCTAAATCAAAAAATACAAAAGGCAAATTGTTTTCTTAGGTAATCTCAAACGATATTGATTGAGAAATCAAACGGCCGGAAATAAGTACGCGTTGATTTTGCCGATCCACGTATTTTGTTTTGAAAATTACGACACGTTCGACACGTTCACAAATTTTAATGCTTTCTCTCCTATCGTTTATCAATTCTTTCCTCCCCCTCCTCCTCTGCCCCCCCTCTTCCTCCTACCTCACCTATCTACTTTATTTCTCTTTGATTTTCCTTTTCTTTGTTTGTTTCTTTTTTCATTGCAAATCGTTAAACGAGGGAGACAATAATTAATAAACGTGTTCTCGTATTGAAAATAATTATTTCAAGGATATCGATTGTGCACGTTTATTTTTTTTCGATTTATTATTTATCGTGGTAGGATTGTCATAAGACGAGGAACGTGTACGTCGTTTATTTTTCTTTTTTTTTTATCCATACATGTAAAGAAAAAATAATTAATTGATATACGCGAAAGAATAAAACGATAACACGGGGATGATTGTGTTTATTGTTCTTTATTTTTGGAATTTAACGTGACGAATAACGTGGATAAAAGAAAAAAACCGATTATTTTAACCCTTAGAATGGTGCACGGGCGCATATATGCGCTTATCAATTTTTTCTCGTTTATTTTTATTCCAAATAATTAACGTTAAACAATAAAATCGTTTTCATTCGTAATATACGAAATAATTGAAGTTCTTAAGTCGTTTGATTTCGAATTTCACTTCTTTCTTTCTTTCTTTCTTTTTTTTTTCCTCTCTATTTTTCTATTTTATTTCAAACGTACGAGAAAAAAAAATAAAAAGAAGTGGAAAAAATGTCGATTTCCACGCTAGGAAATGAGAAACAGGGAAATCGTTTTCCCGTTGAGTAATTTTCGCTGAAAAATATAATAAAAAAAGAAAAAGTTGAAAGTTTTATTTGCTTTTTTTTTTTTTTTAGAAAGTTTTTCACCCGTCAATAAAATTTTAATTCTCTCGATATTTGTAGTATTACTGACAATGGGATTTGTGTTTGAAAATACCTGAAAGACAAGGAAAAAAAAAAAGGCTCATCTTTGAAAAGGCAGGTAATAAAGAATCCACATTTGTTTTCTTAACCGTTTGAATCCCAAGCAGCGCGATCGCGCTGTTCAGATTTTATGTCGAGAAAACCCAGCACACTTCGAGCATTGTGGACAACTGACGGTGCGTTACGACGTATTGTCGACATAAATTAAACAAGCGCTATCGCGCTGCTTGGGTATTTTCGTACATATATAAGGAAAGCGCGATCGCGCCGTTTGGGATTCTTCGACAGTGTTTTTTCAATACCGTCTGGGACTCAAACGGTTAACCTCGATTTTTGAAAAGAAATTAGGTGGAACAGGGAAAAACCTTGAAAAACGAAAAGATATGTTAGAATACGTATAATACAAAACGTAGGGTAAAAGTAAAATAAAATAGCTATTGAAGTAAAGAATTGAAATTTGATGGTCAATTTATTTTTATAATTCTACATTTTTGAAAAGAAATTAGATGGCAACAGAGGAAAACCTTGAAAAACGAAAAGATATGTTAGAATACGTATAATACAAAACGTAGGGTAAAAGAATAAAATGAAAAATACAAAAATACAAAAATACTTAATACAAAAATACTTAATACAAAAAATAAACAAAAGGTAATATAATAAATAATGAGAAAAGAAAAGAAAAGTAAAAGTAAAAGTAAAAGTAAAAGCGAGACAAATTTTTCAAGATAAAATCTTATTTTTCAATCTAACATTATTTTCATAATCGTTATTTTTCAAGCAATACAAATATTCCTTATAAACCGAAAATAAATTATATACTAAAATATATAATAAAAATATACTATTTTCAATTTCAACAACAAAATATGTAACGAATAAAAAATTCATTTAAACAAAACACATTCATTCTTAATCGAGTGTCCAACATATTATGAAACACCCACTAGTATACCACCCATGATACTTTATATATTCAGGTTATTGAACCTTTCCCTCCCCCCCCCATCTTCTCATAAAACATGTAATACACATATAAACATAATATTAATGAACGAACGTGTATAAATATTCATCAAGGTTGTTTAAAAAATAAAATAAAATAAAATAAAATAAAATGAAATAAAGTAAAAGAATAGAAAGAAGAAAAAGAAAAATCCTCCAAATGTAGCAATGTTCGTGAAAGATTTAATTTATATGGACGCAACGTCCGTTTAATATTTGTCCTTGACCCATGTTGACAAAAAAAAAACCTTACCGAATATCCAATAAGAATGAGAAGACGATATACATATATAGCATACGATATTAAAACCTCGAATTATAATCTCACCGTTGAGGTACGTTCAAGGACACCTCAGCTGATGCCATATTTCTTTTTCCTTTTCTTTTTTCTATCTTTATTAGCAAGGAAGAACAAAACTTTACTTTCGAATTCAAGTGTGTTGTATTAAGAATAGGGTCGGGTGGTGGGGTGGGTGGGGCGGGGCAAGAAGAGGAAATAGATGGAGGGGATTGGATGAGCTACGCGAAGATGGGCCTGATGGGGGAGTGGGGGTAACGTGCATTGAATTTTAATTAGCGGTTAAAACCGAATTGATGGGAACACGCACACCGATATCAATTTAGGTCACGTTGTAATAGATTTATTTTCTACAGGGTGTCGCGGTATGTTATTAAAAAATAGTTCTGTCTTTTTCTTTTTGGTTGGTTTAAAAGCAAATATAAAATAATAACCTTATTATTTTATATTAATTTCTTTTTTTTTTTAAATTAGAGGACAACAACGAGAATTGGTCGAAAGAGTGTTTTACAATGAAAGAAACATTTTTACAAAAGAATGCAAAAGTTGTTTTTTGTTTATTAATAACTAGTACAAATTGTTTATTACGTATACTATATTTCGTTTCGTGATTATGATTTGATAAGATGAGAAAGGAAACGAAAAATATATAAAAAGCTAACAAATATATATAAAATTGATATTCAAATAAAACAATAAAAATATTCCGTTTTCGTAAATAATGATTTGCCAAACAATTTGCGTGTTCTCTTTCTTTTTTATTTAATCTTTCTCTCATATTCTCTTTCTCTCTTTCTTTCTCTCCCTCTCTCTCTTTCTTTCTTCCTTTGTCACTCTCGCTTTCTCTCTTTCTTTTTTTTATTTCTCGATTTTATTATTTAATAAATGCAATTGCATAATTGAATATATAATTAAAAATAGCGAGATGAAAGATAAGATCGTTTAATAACGCTTGCCTAAATTTGTTTTACGTTTTTCTTTCGTTTCTTTTTCTCTGCAGGAAAAAGAAATTAAAGAAAAAAAAGTGTAAAAGATAAGAAAGAAAGAAATAACAAAAGAAGTGGTTAACTGACAATTAAATAAAGAAGAAAGGTTAGGAACACGATAAAAATCAAGAAATCATCGAAAACTTGTTAACAGTTTCAATAGTTGCTATGATTTTATTAAATAAGAATAACGGAATGACTCTTGTTGCTTTTTGTTTTTTTTTTTCTAGGTTAGAATTTTTAATCGAATTTGAAAAATAAGAAATTAAATTAAAAACATACGCGCGTATATTTATATATATATATAATTCGCGCGTATATTTTTATTTTAATTACTTTGACAATTGTTTCTTTTTCTTTTTCGTTCAATTTATAAATTTAAAACATTAGGCGCTTTTATTTTTTTTGTTCTTTCTTTCACAAAAGTCGCTTTTTGCCGGCTCGTAAAAGCACATTTTTGCAAATGGCTTCCTTGTTTTTTGTTTTAGCTAATTCAAAATGGCGGCATCGTTCCTCGAGAAGAAAAAAGAATAAAAAGAATAACATTTTCCAAAAACATAAAAAAAATTATTCCAATTCCATTCGAAAAAAAAATACAAATGCGTTGAATCACTTCGAATTTTTGTTTTTCATTTGACGTATAAGTATAAAGCGACTATTTGTAAAAAAATAAAGAACACAAAATAGCCTCTATGGGTATATTACTTATAATAAAATATAAAAAGATAATATAATAATAATAGAAAAAAAAGAAGAAAAAAAAGAAGAGAAAACAGAAAATCTTAAAAGTACAATTTAATAAACACAACGCGTTACAATTATGTTGGGCTTTATGGTGTGCGTGTGCATTGTGTTTGATGAACGAGCATGACGTGTGTTGTGACAAATGTTGTTGTTGTGGTTTTTTTTCTTTCTTTCTATATATTATTTACAGTTTTTAAAAAATATGATAAACGCATATACGAAGATTCCTTTACGATTTAAGTACATTCCAGTTTTGTTATTATTAAAATACATATTTATATCATATAAACATGTATATACACACATAAATATATTTACAGGGTGTCTCATGTCAGATATGATTAAACTATGATTTATATACCTATATATATCATTTAATTATTAGAAAACAAATGTATATATATATATATGAAGCGAAAAATAAAACAAAAAGTAAACAAAATAAGAAAAAAAAAAACAAAAGTAAGACGCAAAACGATTTATAATTGTCAAAACGATTAGAATAAGTATAACATTATCGTAATTTTACACACACGAATTCTATTACTTTTAATATTTAATTTAATAACGATCTGAGAACACCGTGTTACACATTTTTATAACAATTCAAATAATTATTTCAATGATTATGGTGGCGCGTTACGTTGACGTGAATTATTATTTCTATTATATATGTGGTTTCTTATTTACTATTTAAAATAAACGTTCAAATGATTAAAGGCACCTAATTACTTTAACTATTATTTTATATCTTTTATCTCTAATTACTGTTAATTATTATTATGATTATTATTTATTATTATAAAAGTAAGAAAGTAGCAAATTTCATACTGAAAGGTATGAAATTCTTGTCAATGAAATTGAAAGGAATCTATATTAAAAAACTATAACGGGTGTGATTAAAACTATTACGGGGGCGTTTCTTTTATTTTTTTTTTTTTTTCCTTTTTTCGTTTCATTGAATTACATTTGAACGTTTAATTTTCTTCCTTTATTTTTTTTTTTTATTTTTTTTCTTCTTATGGATAAATTATCGGTAACGCATCGTCGTCATTTTTATTTTTAATGTTGTCTACTTCGAAGTTTACTGTCGCGATTTAAAAAAAAATAGTAAGTTGGTGTAACGTAAAAAAACAAACGTTTTTGCGACAGATTACGCAAAGAAATAGTTTACGAACAAATTTCTCGACGAATATAAACGACGGAAACAAAACAAAAGAAAAAAAAAAGAAAAAACAAAAGAGTAAAAAAGTCATCCACTTTTTGTTTTTTCTTTTTTCTCTTTTCTTTTTTATTTTTATTGTTGTTTTTGTTGTTTGTCTTACACAATTAGCGCCGCCATAAACGAAAAAAACACTATATATATATACGAGAATAATAAAAAAAAAAGAAAAAATAAATATTATTTACAGAATATATGGGAAAAGAAACAAAAAAAAAAAAGATGTGAGATGGACATTGAAAATAAAAAAAAGAACAAAAAAAAAATAACCACCATAAAACGGACTTATTTTATCTATTACAATTATAGATTATTAAAAGTATCACAGAATTACGTTGAAATCCGAAGAAAATATATTCATTTTGGTTGTGCCTAATCGAATTATCTTTCCTTATATGCGACAAACATAAGTTTCCTATGATCAATAATATTAACATTTTCCAATTCAACTAGTTCAAACTCGTTAACGACGATAAAGACTTTTGTTTTCGACTTCGATTAAAAAATAAAAGAAAAGAAGAAAAAAAAATCCAAGTTTGAGAGCGAGAGAGACTACTAAAAAATATGAGGTAGGGGGGGCTGGGGGGTGGGGGGGTGGGTGGGTTTGCGCGCGTCTGACCCACAAATACAAAAAGTAAACTTCGACAATTTATTATACATTCCTTCAATGAGAGATTTGAGAAAAGAAAATGAAAATAATAAATAAAAATTACAAATCGAACAAAGGAGAACGACAATTTTTTTTGATAAAACACGATCGCGATTATAAAAACGTTATTTTAAGAAAAAAAAAAAAAAAAGAAAGAAAGAAAACAAAGTAACATGATAAATTACATTTGTTTAAAATTTTACGTTCTCGATCGTTTCAATGAAATCTATTCATCTTTCTTTCTCTCACATTTGAATAATAAATTTCGAGTTTGTTCTTAACATTAATAATATAAAACTAACGGGGTGTTGGGGGTATTTTAAAATCCGTCGTCTCTTATATTAAATAAAACTAAATCCAACGCAGATAAAGTATCCTCAACCGAATTGTGCGCGCCATTTTGTATGATCCTATTTAAATAACCTTTGCTCAATACTCTTAAACTATGTCTGAATGGTAAATCATCGGGATGTTTTAACAATAGGGCAGTATCGATACAGGTATAATGTATCATGCGTAGAACCTTGAGATCATTTTCAAGGGCGTGTCCGATAAGTATGGTCTCGGCTTTGATGAATTCCAATAGATCTTGTTGGACCATTTGAAGGGTTTTAGTAGCAGTTGCCAATTTGTTAGGTGTAATCCCGCGGAATCTGGTATTGTAATCGATAACTTTGGATCTCGGTATGACGTATTCGTTGTAAACAACGTGTCCGTGAATATTGACCAAACTGACCTTGGCCAATTCCAAACCGTTTTGCGTCGTAACCATTTCGCAATCTATCCCGTATATACCGTAAATACGATTTTCCGGTTGTATCTCGCTAGGTTTGGTACGCACGTAATCGATTTGGGGACTGGCAAAATTTTTCTTGAAACTTTTCCATATGTGGGACGACTCGGTTTTGCATCCCAACACGCTGGCACGATTTTTACAACACGTCCAAGTTTTAACCTTGTCTTTGTTATTAAATTCAAATCACCGGGATGGTGTACGCAAACGTCACGCCGTCCACATTACCATTCGCGCGATACAAGTAAATCCTTTAAGACACATGGAACAGCTAGTTTCGATGACGTTCATCACCGACGGTCGATATCGAGCTGCTCCTTTGTCTCATCATAGTTTCGTTGATGTAAGCCCTTCTCGAGGAGGACGTGAACGATGAGGATCTAACGCAATCCCGATTTTGTTGGCCGTCGTTGTCAATTTTGTTAGATGGGAGAAGATTTTTCGTCGTATTGTTAGGATTGATTCTTCGATACCGAACGGTTTGCTGCAAATTATTGACGATTGTTTGAATCTGGCATCGAAATTCCACGCACAGGGAGAAACCAGCTCTATTAAATAAAGCGTGCGTGTACGACGTACAAAACTGTCGATCGCACATATGGTATCGTTGATCGCGAGAATTCGTCGCGTTTAGTTGAACGAAACCCGTCGTACTTTTGCTGTGGATATCTTCCTTCGCTCCAATAAGGTGATACCACCGTTACAATTAAAGTTTGGATGACATTGGTCCGATATCGATCTGTCCCACAATGTCCTTTCAATTGAATACCCTTGCCAATTGGGCCAGCCAATTGTCCGGCCAATTGTTCGCTCAATTGTTGCAGATAAATGTTTGGACAGAGGTATACCTGTTGTTGAGGAACGATCGAACGACAATTGCGTTATGATTGTTGACGGACATCAATGCACGTACAATTGATGAAAAGTATACGTTCCTTGCCTTTTGTTGATAATGATTCTAACTTGCATACGTTTTTTGTTTGATTGTACTCTGCGGTATATACAATGGTTGTTGTTGGTGTGTTGTTGGGCGTTGTTGGTGTTTGATAAGCGGAAGCGATACCCAATGACAGTTTCTACTTTGATTGGCTGCTTGACGATACATTTTTCCTGCTGATGCGCTGATGCTGCTGTTGTTGCTGCTGCTGTTCCTGTTTGATGATTATCTTCATTCCACCATCACATTCGGCAAATTTATTTGATAACTCACGATAACGTCCGATCGATGCTGATACGTTTATATTACGTCGATTAGGTGCATATGAATACGATGGTATTGTTGTTGGTAATGTTGACGCCTTTCCTGTTACTTCCATCGTTGCTGCCACAGCAGCTCCACGGTTTCCATCATCGTCATCATCCATTTGGCCGCTTACAATCTTTATGTCAAAGATAAAAAACAAATTTATAATGAGCACACATTATTTTTTTATTTTCTTTTTTTTATTTATTTATTTCTTTCTTCTTTCTTCTTTCTTTCTTTTTTCTTTCTTTTTTTTTTTTTTTTCTATCCTCTTTTTATCCTTCAATTTTTATTTTTATTTTTAGTTTTCAGTTTTAGTTTTGTTTATTTTTTGTCTTCGTCATTATTAATCATCATCCGTTTGTCCCTACGATTTATTCCAAGCTAAGTCGACGATTTAACAACGTTGTTTATTTAACAATATTATTATTTTGTTATATGATAAATCATTCGAATTTTAACCCATATATATATTTGTTTGTTCTGCTATATAATGGGTTAATTTAAGAATAATATATTTCAAAAATTATAATTACGATTAAAAAAGAAAAAAATACTTCAACTAATCGATCGTTAACTCGAGTATCGCGAATTGTATTCGCAATTATTCGCAACATTAATAATCTCTATCTATATTATTAATTTTTTTTTTTTCATTATATCGTTTAATCATGTTTCATGTTTTTTTTTTTTTTTTTTTTTTATTATTTAGAAACCGGGAAAGTTTGTATGAACATTTTCTAATTAATCGTAACGGCTTTCTATATGGGGGGGAGGGGGCAGAGGGGGGGGAGAGGGGGAAACACCGTTAATTTATAGAAAGTAGAATAAATGAGGTCGTAAAAAAGTGTAAAAAAACAGATATGACAAAACGAGTATTTATTTATTTTTTTTTGCTTTTTTCGTTGACGCGCCGGAGGAGCGGCGGGGGGTAAGGGGTCTTTTCTTCGTCCCTCATTTTATTTTCTTTTTCGATTTAATTTCTTTTCTTCGATTCGAGGAATGCAAAACACGAGGAACGGGGGGGGGGGGGGACACGTCTCTTTAACATCTAGGAAATGAGAAAACGAGATAAGAAATAATAAAACGATGACCCAGATTATAAAAATGATTAATTATTATATGTAATAAAATAAATAAAAAGAAAAAATATAAATAAATAAAATAAAATAATAATTCCCCCACCACTCGACACCCCCAAGAAATCGTTATATTCGTTTTATTAGTTGGTTAGTTAATCATTTTCATTCGATATTTAATATTCTTAATTTTACGATCAATAATATTTACATTATTATAAATAAATTATTTATAAAAAAAAAAAAAAAAAAAACAACATTGTTGCGTGTTAATATCGATTCGATAGCAAATTCACGAAATTATGCCCCCCCTAATTATTTATTAAACGTTTCGTTATATTTCAATGAATACAATTCGCAAATTAGTTTTATCATAAACACCAGCACACATAGACGCACGCACATACACACATACATACACATACTCTCATAGATATCGTATTTTCCTATGTCGAAAATTGTAATTTTCTACGGAAAAAAAATGAAAAATTATTATGAAAATCATCGTGAATTAGATTAATTAATTAATAATTAATTAATTATCATGAATTAGATTATTATGACAAATATTGTTAAATGAAAAAGAAATTATTATATGGAAAAAATTATTATATGAAAATATAGAATTATTATAATATTTATTTATTTATATTATATAATTATATATTATATAATAAATGAAAAAAAGAAATTATTATATGGAAAAAAATTATTATATGAAAATATAGAATTATTATATATTATTTTTTATTATATAATTATATATATATAATAACTGAAAAAGAAATTTTTATATGGAAAAAATTATATATGAAAATCTAGAATTATTATAATCTTATTTATTTATATATATTATATATATATATATAATATAATAAATATAATATATAATAATCAACTGACACGTGCGTTTGTATAAAACAATCTGAACTGGGTGGAGTGGGTGGGTGGTTACCTTGATTGGTAGAGGAGGGGGATAGAAAAAAAGGAGGAAAAAAAAAATTAAGGAACGATTAACTCATCGTGTTACATTGTTACACCGTTACGTCATTTAAATGAAATCATTACACGTGTCTACCCCCTCTACCCCCTACCCCCATTCCCATAGAAAACTGCACGCGTGTTTCGTTGATGAATGCATCATGCTACTACGCATATTCCTATTGAAAGTATTATAAAAACCCCCCCTGCCCCCTGCCCCCCAAAAAGAAATTTATTTTTCATTATTATTAAAATTAATAAAAATTAATAATAAAAAATAATTAAATAATAAATAATAATAAATATCTTCATTACTATTAATAAATAAAATTAATAATAATTAAATAATTATTAAATAAAAATTAAATAATAAAAAATAATTAAATAATAAATAAATAAAAAATATAATATATAAATTTCTTATATGTTTGTTTTCTTCTTCTTTTTTTTTTTCTTTAATTAATAATAATAATTGTGTGTATGTACGTGTGTTTGTATGTGTATATATATTATGTATGTGTGATGATGATCTAATACAGAAGCGCATGAGATCAATGAAAAATGTTTAAATAAGAAATAAGTATAAATAAGATGATAATTAGAAAGAAATTTGAATGAACAACGGACGAAGAAGATCTAATATGACGATTTTTGCGTTAACAAATTTATAAACAAATATAAGATTTTCATTTTTTTTTTTAATATGTTAAACGTTTGTTTGTAATAAGATTTTTTTGGTCGTTCGCGCATTTGCATATACGATTATAATAATAATAATAATACTACTATGCATAAAATATCTTTAATTAATATAATCTAATAATATAAATAAATTGTTGAAATTTGTATATATTCCGATGATCGTTAAATCGATATTAAATCTTTTAATCTCGTTGATTACCTTTTTTTACTCGTCCTATTTTATCTTCTTTTTTCTTTTTCCTTTTTCTTTTTCTTTTCTTTTCCTTTTCTTTTAAATAAAAAGAAAAATTACGTAATATTGTATTAAGAAGGGGGGCGGGGGAAAGAAAAGAAAGCTATTAAAAAAAATCTCTAACGATCGTTACAACGTAAATTACACCATTAACGATATTTTATTTTAATTTGTGTGTGTGTTTTTTTTTTTATCTTTTTATTATTTTTTTTTAATCTTCGATCTAACGCAACACTGTCGACTTATCGAGGATAATAATTCGTAGAGAGATTCGGTGATTGAAGAATAATAATTTAATCATTCAATTTAATATTATTAACAAATTTTTATGTATCCGTTCGTCCGATTCGATGGAAATAAATTCGTGGCTGACCATAAATAAACAAACCAAAAACAAAAACGAAAAAGAAAAAAATTACGAAATAAATCTAAAATGCGAATAATTGAAAACAACGATTACGAATGAAAGTATTGCGAAATTTAAATGATTCATTAATATTATTATTATTATTATTATTATTATGATTAATTTAATTATCAATCAAAAAGAATTAAATATATTTTTTATTTTTTTTCTATTGAATCGAATTCGGACAAACACTATCCTGATGAATGAATGAAAAAAAAAAAGAAAAATCATAAATAATTTAAAACGAACATAAGAGAAGAGCATAATGAATAATTAAATACATAAATGATTCATACCTTCGGCACAGGATGCAAGCTGTTTCCCGTTGCTAGAGAAACTCATGTTGAAAATGTTACTGGTGTGGCCCTTCAAAGTACCGACAACCCACGAATGCGAAAATTCTTGTTGCACCTCGCGGCGTCTTTTATTTTTCGTTCGTTTGTTGACGTTGGAAGTCGACGCAGATCCGGAACACGAATCCCTCGAATCGATACCTTGGTTTTGTTCTCCATTTGTAGTATCTGGAAATAATATTAACGTATTTTATATTAATATTTATTCGAAATTAATTTGACACCCGTTAGAATATACATTTATTTTTATTTATTTATACGTTCATTGAAATTATATAGAAATACTGAAATATTCTCGTTGGGATCTTTTTACCAGCCGTTTTTTTTGGGCGGGAGTTGACCCCAACCGCATGTTGCTTCCAGAACCAATACCCGAATCCAGTAACATAACCCTATTTTTTTCTACCATTCACAGCTTAGTAACTGGAGCTTCTACCGCCGCCATTTGCAATTCGGGAACTCCCTAACCTCTGGTTACAATGAAAAACTATATTTCCTATCAAACCTAAATGAATTTTGTTAACGCGTTTATTTATCGTTTTGTAATATTGCAAAATTCGAATAAATAATTTTCAACGATTATTAATTAATTTTTATCTCAAATTTCTAAGATGTGTTATATAGTTTATTTTTCTTCTATTTCTAGTTTAATCGCTATAGTATTAATAAGTATAAATACTTTTATAGAAAGATAAATAAATTAATTAATAATATTCTTTCGACAATCGTAATACACTAAAAAAAAAAAATCGTAAATACAAAGAAAAAATTACAAGATAATAAAAGATAAGAAATAAATCGAGAAATGATAAATGAAAAATAACGCGGGTATCGCGTTCGCGTTCGATTAATCTATCGATTCGCACCGTCAACTTCGATTATATGTATAACTGACTTTTACCCCACCTCACCTCTCCCCCTAACCACCCCCTTTAACCCTCTCGTTAATTATTATTCTCAATGTTTCATCGTTCACGTTTTATCTCGAATCTTTTTGAAGGAATTAATTAATTGACTTGGCAAGTAGAAAAAAAGAAAGAAAAAATAAAAAAAAACACACGCACACACACAAAAATAACAAACGAAAAAGAAAAAATAATAATTATAATTGTTAATAAATCTCTCTTTCTCTCTGTAGAACGAATGTGCGAAATTTATCTTTTTTTCTTTTTCTTCAAAAATACTAAGTTATAAAAGGAAAGAAAATAAAACCAAGACGAAAGATTGATACTTCGAACGTATCGAAAATGATGATTCACTTAATTTATGTGTATACGTACACGAGTACACGTACAAGTACATACACAGGTGCATATACAGGTACATACTTGATTTTTCGTATAATTGTAACGAGAAATGTGTGCACAGTCTGTGGTTTTATGGAATTCGTACGAGTAACTGACAATATTGTTCCAATCAACGATGAGAATATCGCTTTGCTTTTTTCTCTTTTCATTTAATGAGAGGGGGCAGGGTGAGGGGGGGGGAGGAGGAGGTTAGAGGATTTTCGAGATACTTCGTTTTTTTTTTTTTTTAATTATTCGCGTCGTGAAAGAAAGAAAGAAAGTGTCTTGGAATGAAAAATATTGTTTTTTTTTTTATCGAAAGTATATATTATTGTTTCGTTTCTCAAAAGTTGCGCGGCAGTTCGATTAATCAACGTTTGATTGTTCAGAAATAATGTTTATCGAGAATTGGTTAAAGTTTTCTTTTTTCTTTTTCTTTTCATCGCGGTCTCTGATATATATTTACAATTTTATTTTCATTATCGTCTATTTTTAATTCACGGTTGTCTTGCTCATTGTTATTACTGTAACGAAGAAAAAGCAAAAAAAAAAAATATATATTTCCTTCCTTTTTTTTATTTTACATTTTTGTTCTTGTTAACAAATCTTCCATTTATGTTAACATTTGATTGGTTATTTCGAAATATTAAACAAAGGTTTAACCAAGTTAACCAATGATAACCTATCTATACCTGAACATTCATAACAAGCACATTTTTTGTTCTAGTGGACATTTTTGGAACTAAAATGAACCGCATCTCGATAGTTTAAGGACAATTTTGAAACGTCTTACGTATAAAAAAAAAGAAAAAAAGATTAGATTCACGATTGGATAATATGAATATAAATGTTAAACATAGAAAGAGGACAATAATTGAAAGGTAAAGGTTAGGATGATTTTATTTTGATGTTAGTTCGAAAAATCATTTCTTTGATTTTGTTTCCAAACAGACATTTGGCTTCAAGCTGTGTTCCATAAAATGTTTTATTTCATCTTTAGGAACAAACATTTGGACTTAATGTGTGCACACACAATGATTTATTTTACCTTTTAGGATAAACATTTGGCATCAAGATGCGTTCGAAATGTTTTCATTCGTATTTTGAGTGTATCAACTGAAAAAGTGATGAAAAGAAAAATAGAAACACTACGAAGAGAATGTATTTTACGAATAAAAGAACCCGGAAGAAAAAAAAAGGTCAAAATTACTTTGTTTGAAATTTCTTAGATGTTACCCCCTATTGTACCAACTTTCACCAGTTTGTTTCGGTCACATTTTCTCTTTTCCTTTTTTTTTATTTATCTTCAATACTTTATTATATAAATATCTAAATATAGAAATATATATTATATATTATATAAATATATATTATATGTTATATAAATATATATTATATATTATATAATATATATTATATATTATATAATTATATAATATATATAAATTTGCTTTCATTGTTTTTACTTTTCCAAAAATTATTAATATTTTTATAAATATTCATTTGTTATTCTAAATCAATGTTATATATTCCCATACTTTATCGTAAATAATTATTTACACGTTATTAAATACACGTTCTTTCATTAATAACATTCTTATCAGAAATATCAGATAAGAAATTTCTTCATATCAATTTCAATTGGTAAATTGATATTTTTAAATCAAGAATAACATTATGTTAATTGAGACTAATATTTCTATGGGGTTTACGTTGATAGATGATATTAAGTTTAGTACACAACGTTTATGATTTATTTATTTCGATAATTATTTCTTAACATTAATGTAATCTATGGGAAAACATACATAACTTTCATTTTATGGTATATATAACTAGTTGATAATTTTCTATAAGATATTCTAAATTTATAAGTATTAAAATAGAATATATATATATATATATATATATATATATATATATATATTTATTAATTAATTCTGTAAATTCTGAATCATAAAATAATATATATTATACAAAAATATGTAATATAAATTATATTATATTATATATAATTATCTATATAATATAATATAATAATATAATAAATAAATATAATAAATAATATAATATATTATAATTAATATAATTATATAAAATATAAAAAATATGAACTTTGACGATGCCAGTTAAATTAATTATCGAATTAACCGTCTAATATTTCAAATTAGTGGAAATAAAATAAATATTTTCTAGAACCGTAGATTTCTTTTAGAAATATTAGAAAGTGTGATAGAATTATAAACAAAAGTTAAACAGGATAAGGTAATAAAGGTGGGAAGGGTTTGATTTTAAGCACATAGGTGAGTGGAAAAGAGATAGAAATGTTAAATGAACAAATGTTAAAAACATAAGTGGGTGGGATGGGGGATGGGGGTTGGGGGTGGAGATTTCATTTTAACCAAATAGGTGAGTGGGAATATGAAATTAACAAAATATTAGGGGTGGGGGTAAGAGTGGGGATTTCATTTTAACCAACGTAGATGGTAGTGGAAAAGAGATGGAAATATGGGGGTGAAAATTTAGAGAAAAAGGTGGGGATTTTTAGGAGTTTTCTATTTTTCCTATTGGTTGATTTTCAAACATAGGAATAGGACAAAGGGCTTAGGTATAAAAGCTGACCGCTGAGGACTCGAACCTTCAGTTTTTCGAAAACCTAGAGAGCTTAGAGATCAGAGAGTTTAGTTAGTGCTTAGAGATCAGAGAGTTTAGTTAGTGCTTAGAGAGTTTAGTTTTGATTTAGAGAAGATGGGTATAAAGATAGTTGAAGAAAAAACAAAAAAGGATAAGGAGGAGAGCAGAAAAGAAGAAGAAGAAGGAGCGTGGGGTCCAAAAGGTATGTACAATTTTGTATAATTAATTATATTCAGTTTCGTTAAAAATTAGATTTCTTTTCTCTCGTTTAGTTTCGTTTAAGTTTAGTTTAATTTAATTTAATTTAGTTTCTTCTTCTTCTTCTTGTTATTACGCGTAAATTTGTCCTAATCGTAATCGGTAATAGTGATTTTAGTTTTTTTTTTCTTTTTTTTTTTTTTTTTTTTTTTTTTTAAAATTGTGTCGAATAATTTGGATGAAAAAGAATTATTCGTAGTTACATTTTATTATTCATCGAGAAATAAATTGAATTATCCGTCTATGTGTGTGCGCGTGTCATTCGTGTGATCCGATAATTTTTCTTATTTCATTTAAAAAAAAAAATATTTTTTTTTATAATCAAATGGAAGAAAAAAAAACGTTAAAATAGAAAACGGTATTAACGTAAAGGAATAAATTTCATTGAACGTATTCTCGAGTGATCCGATAATTTTTTCTTATTTCATTTAGAAACAAAATATTTCTTTTTTTTTATAATCAAATGGAAGAAAAAAAAACGTTAAAATAGAAAACAATATTAACGTAAAGGGAATAAGTTTCGTTTAACATAAAATAATTATCATTACTATCGTGTTATCTTATCGTGAATAATTTTATTGCATTATTGTTGTATTAAATAATTAACGGTGATATAAAAAAAAAAAAAACCGTGTAGAAAAAGTTAATTAATAATTAAAGGATTTTGGGTTAAAAATCGTTCAATTTCAATAATTCGTAATTTGAATAGTAAGGAAATATTTTGTACAATGAAACAAAAAAAAAAATAAGAATAAGAAGAAGAAACAACGGTGTTCATAAATCAATTAAATCGTAACCCTTTGCACTCGTTACTTAATACTTCGATTATTTAACTTATTATTATTACCGAATAGAAATAAAAATAGCAAATATAATTTCGATACGCGTTTATTAAAGAGAACGTGTTAAAATATATTGATAATATTTAACAAAAAAATTTGAATAAACGAGGACGCGAATAAAATAAAATTAAATCAAAAAAGTGTGGAAAAAAAAAAAAAAAAAAAAAAAAAAAAAAAAACTTAAAACGAGATAAAAGAGAGAAAAGGAAGAAAAAATAAGAAAAAATTAGAATAATAAATAAAGCTTATCTTTTGTTTTTTTCTTTTTCTTAGATATACAAGATAAAAAAAATGGGCTGGCATTAGAAGTGACTGCCAAAACAACGTACTTTGTAAGAAGGTTACAATCGTTATTGAAAGCGAAATCATTAACCAATGCAGAATCTAATTTGGGTAGTATTTCAACATTAGATACGCAATCATTGTATAATTGTCCAATAGAATACAATAACAAAAATTATGACACAATGTCGTTAAATATGTCAATGTGCGATAACAGAATTGTTGATAAAGAAGACAACAAATGCTTGATGAAAGTATTGGATAATGTTGACAATGAATTGTTAAAAATTACAAAAAATGCGGATAACCTATTCGTAATATTAACAGCCTATATTCATACAATTTTTTATTTAATAGAAGCAGGTTATCCGCATTTCATTGATATTTATAATACAACAACAACGATCGTTTTCCCAAGTAGTTCGGATAATTCTCCGTTATACGAACTCCGATGTCTAAAGTGTTTTAGATGGCACACCATGTATAAACACACGGTTTTAAATGACAACGAGAGGTGCATATCTCACAAACAGTATTTACAAAAAATTAGAAATACTGAAAAGAAAATGTGGCCATGTTGCCGCAAGGGTGTTAGTAATGTAGGTTGTGAAAAGACAACAAATCATGTCTGGGTTAAATTTGTACAAAAAAAAGACAATTTTAAAGATTATATCCAAACTAAACCCGCGAAGGAAAGGAAAGAATATTACGGGATTTACGGGTTGGATTGTGGCATGGTGTCGACTATAGAAGGGAAACCTTTATTATCGGATGTAGCCTTAGTGGACATTTACGGTAATGTCGTTTACTATACATATGTTAATATTCAAGGCGAAATTTCTAATAAAATGTGTAAAGAGAAATATGAACGAATTAGAAAGTCTACGAAAACTTTTGAAACGGTTAGAAACGAATTATTAGAATTAATAACTTCCGAAACGATATTAATTGGGCACGGGTTAGAAAACGATCTCCGTGCGTTAAAAATTATTCATTACAATGTTATTGATACTTCATTACTATTAAATAGAGAAAATGGATTTCCCTGTAAATACAAAGTACAGGATTTGATTAAATATTTTTTTAAACAGGAGATACAAATCGGGGCACACTCGTCCGTCGAGGACGCATATGCTTCTATTAAATTAGTATTGTACAAAATTTATTACGATGGCTTTAATAGTGATATAATTAATTCAATTTCGACGATAACAAAACAGATAACAGATAAAAATAATGCTAAACAAAATAATATTCAAAGGGGGGAGAACATTTTTCATCCGGAAAAAACGATTCATGGCCCGGAGAAAAAATTAAACAAGCAATCAAAACAAATTAAAGTAAAAAAAAGGAAACCTCGTTTGAAAAAATAATTAATTATTTGATTAATTTTTTTTTTCTTTTTTTTTTTTTCATAATCCCGCATTTTCTATCTATAGGGGAATTTGTTATGTTTTTTGTTAAATTACTTTTTTTATTCGGCATGCGATTATTTATTTATTCATTGTAATGAATCATTTGTAATGCGTATTGGAACGTTTCTAACTCGTGTGTCACTTTTAATAAGTTTCAGATTTTATTGCTAATATTTGTTCGTGAATTGTTTCAAATAGTTTTTCGAGAATTCCATTTTTGTATATATTTTTGTTTGTTTCTCTTATTTATATTGTTTATATTTGTTATATTTTGTTAATATTTGTTTATATTAGTTTTTCATATTTCTCTTTAGTCTTATTCAATTTTTTCTAACGTATGTAAAATATACAACAACGTAAATGATCCTATTGGTTACATTCGATAATATTAGTTTCTCTTCTTCTACCATTCCACACAATCAAACCATAAATTTTCATTCTTTCTTTTCACTCGTGGGTTTCGGTCCTTTTTTTTTTTTTTTTTTTTCTTTCTTTCCTTTTTTCAAAATTTTACGTCGTCTTTTCGCAACCTACGTAATGGTCAACCCTGACGCAACCCTGACGCCACCCTGATGCACCTCTATTATAGAAAAAACCGTGTGTTTGACATGGATACATCTTCATACACACGTGACATTAATTTAACACGTTCAGCAGTTACTGCCAATTTTTCGTTCACTTAAATTCGCATAACTCTGAACGGGTTAAATTATTATTCGGAGTTCGCATATGTTATTTGATCACTTGGGAAATCAATTGTTGTTATTTTTAATAATTCATTTCGAAATTATCTCAATACTTCATTAGGGCATTGGTTTTCTATTTGTAAATATTTTTTAACTTAACGATACATTATATTATATATATATACATTGTATTATACATTTAATGTAAATATGACATTGTGCGGAAAAAAATTTTTGTTAAAAATATTGCACGATAATGAAATAATTAATAATGATTCATATTCGATTATTACAACGAAATCAACAACAACAACAACAACGACAAAATTATAACATCAGTTAAGTGTTACACCGATGAGAGAACAATTTGACAAAATTATAACATCGGTTAAGTGTTACACCGATGAGAGAACAATTTGACAAAATTATAACATCGGTTAAGTGTTATACCGATGAGAGAACAATTTGACAAAATTATAACATCGGTTAAGTGTTATACCGATGAGAGAACAATTTGACAAAATTATAACATCGGTTAAATGTTATACCGATGAGAGAACAATTTGAAATCCTGGAGTTAAAAAGAAAAATGTATTTCTCGAATTGAATCTTTATTCAAATGAAAAGAAGCAAGAAATATTTATTTTTATCAATAGTTGTTCGTGCAATTTATATGAAATAGTTTGTAAATTATGTTTTGACAATTATACATTGATTGTTTATCTACGAAATACTACCAAAATTATAACATCGGTTAAATGTTACACCGATGAGAGAACAATTTGACAAAATTATAACATCGGTTAAGTGTTATACCGATGAGAGAACAATTTGACAAAATTATAACATCGGTTAAATGTTATACTGATGAGAGAACAATTTGACAAAATTATAACATCGGTTAAATGTTACACCAATGAGAGAACAATTTGACAAAATTATAACATCGGTTAAGTGTTATACCGATGAGAGAACAATTTGACAAAATTATAACATTGGTTAAATGTTATACCGATGAGAGAACAATTTGAAATCCTGGAGTTAAAAAGAAAAATGTATTTCTCGAATTGAATCTTTATTCAAATGGAAAGAAGCAAGAAATATTTATTTTTATCAATAATTGTTCGTGCAATTTATATGAAATAGTTTGTAAATTATGTTCTTTTGTTAAATCTTAATTATGTTTTATTATACTATTAATTGTTAATAGCTATTGTATACGACTTTTTAATTGTACCGTTATCGTCTTAATCTTCTTTACAACTTGTTATTGTTTATAGATTTTAATTATGAGATTAATTGTTAATGAATTTTAAACGTTGCCATATGAAACCACTATTGTGGTCTTTTTTTGTTTTGTTAATTTTTGTTGTTGTTTCATTTATTTGATTAACTAAAATGTTAGATAAAAGACTGATTACTTATACAAAGACTGAATGTTAAACTTAAGGGGTTATACGCAGCTAGAATTTTTAAAAAATCGATTTTTTCGTTTCGAATTTTTACACAATCTTCTTAGATATATTCTTCAGGTATTAAGTGCAAGGAATAATTTTTAAAAAATTTAGTACTATTTTTTTTTTAACAATTTAGAGCGAAAATTTTAGTCAAAAAACAAACTTTTTTTCAAATAGACGCTATTTTGTCAAAAATCAAAATTTTTAATATTCCTTCTGCTTAATATCTGCATTAATCTATCCTTTAAAAGAATCCACCATATTTTTTAATTTCAATAATCCAATAACCCCTTAAAGACTGTTTTATCAAATATTATTTGTAAATTATTAGATAAGATTAGATGTAATTAATGATAAAAGTTATTAAAAATCAAGTACATTTTTTCTTTTTACAAAGTAAGGTAATTTAACGTTCAAATGTAATCCAACGATTTGGATTTACACAACTAGTAGATAAGTTCTTTTTTAATCAGATTTCTATCAAATTTACTGACAAGTATTGTACACACCTTATATTAGAACATTTTTTATTTTTTTACTTTTTGCATTGTATAGAATCATGATCGTGAAACCAAATATGTACATATATATATTTTATACAAAAAATAATTTATATTAATAATATATACTTTTATTATTTTTGTAAACAAATTATTTCATTTTTTATTCTTTTACTTTTTGCATTGTATAGAATCATGATCGTGAAACCAAATATGTACATATATATATATTTTATACAAAAAAATTTATATTAATATATATACTTTTATTATTTTTGTAAACAAATTATTTCATTTTTTATTCTTTTACTTTTTGCATTGTATAGAATCATGATCGTGAAACCAAATATGTACATATATATTTTATACAAAAAATAATTTATATTAATAATATATACTTTTATTATTTTGTAAACAAATTATTTCATTTTTTATTCTTTTACTTTTTGCATTGTATAGAATCATGATCGTGAAACCAAATATGTACATATATATATTTTATACAAAAAATAATTTATATTAATAATATACTTTTATTATTTTGTAAACAAATTATTTCATTTTTTATTCTTTTACTTTTTGCATTGTATAGAATCATGATCGTGAAACCAAATATGTACATATATATTTTATACAAAAATAATTTATATTAATAATATACTTTTATTTTTTGTAAACAAATTATTTCATTTTTTATTCTTTTACTTTTTGCATTGTATAGAATTATGATCGTGAAACCAAATATGTATATATATATTTTTATACAAAAAATAATTTATATAATAATATATACTTTTATTATTTTTGTAAACAAATTATTTCATTTTTTATTCTTTTACTTTTTGCATTGTATAGAATCATGATCGTGAAACCAAATATGTACATATATATATATATTTTATACAAAAAATAATTTATATTAATAATATATACTTTTATTATTTTTGTAAACAAATTATTTCATTTTTTATTCTTTTACTTTTTGCATTGTATAGAATCATGATCGTGAAACCAAATATGTATATATATATATTTTATACAAAAAATAATTTATATTAATAATATATACTTTTTTAACTCCGCCTGCATGATCGCTGAGCGGATCGAGATCAGCGATCATGTTGCCGGTCCTAAGCCCGGAAAAAGGAGGAAGGTTGTTGGATCAGGTTAGCCCCCTATCCAACGTAAAAAAAAAAATTGCGGCTCATAGAAACGACACTCTGCCTCGGAATAAGTAAAAAAAAGAATGGAACGAACATATTAGTAGAATGGACAACAGAAGAATCGTCAGAATTGCACGGGATAAGTCATCGATTGGCCGCAGAAGTACGGGGCGCCCACAAAAAAGATGGCGCGACAATTTAACAGTGCAATAGGCAGAAAAACGTCGTTACGAAACAGGCAACTTGCCTAAACTAAAGAATGAAGAAGAAGAAGAAGAGAATATATACTTTTATTATTTTTGTAAACAAATTATTTCATTTTTTATTCTTTTACTTTTTGCATTGTATAGAATCATGATCGTGAAACCAAATATGTACATATATATATATATTTTATACAAAAAATAATTTATATTAATAATATATACTTTTATTATTTTTGTAAACAAATTATTTCATTTTTTATTTTTTTACTTTTTGCATTGTATAGAATCATAATCGTGAAACCAAATATGTACATATATATATATATTTTATACAAAAAATAATTTATATTAATAATATATACTTTTATTATTTTTGTAAACAAATTATTTCATTTTTTATTCTTTTACTTTTTGCATTGTATAGAATCATGATCGTGAAACCAAATATGTACATATATATATTTTATACACAAAATAATTTATATTAATAATATATACTTTTGTTATTTTTGTAAACAAATTATTTCATTTTTTATTTTTTTACTTTTTGCATTGTATAGAATCATGATCGTGAAACCAAATATGTACATATATATATTTTATACAAAAAATAATTTATATTAATAATATATACTTTTATTATTTTTGTAAACAAATTATTTCATTTTTTCCTCTCAATTTCTTCCTATTTTATTATTTTATTTTAAATATATTTTTCCTCGAACAATTATCGTTAGTTAAATTAAATTCTTTAACAATTTGATATAAACAAAATAAAAAAAGGAATAAAATATAGAACAATAATTAAATAAATATAATATTTCTTTCTCAAATAAATTCATTTGTTATTTGCATCAAAATAATTAATATCAGAGTTTAGAAAGAAGGAATGAATTAATGATAAAAGTTAATATAAATCAAATACATTTGCTCTTTTTAATCGTAAGGCTCAAAATAAATATTAACTATTATTATTATTATTATTATTACTATTTGATTACTATAAACAAAAAATAGGAAATAGATTTTGATTAGACAAAATTAATGATAAAAGTTAATATAAATCAAATACATTTGCTCTTTTAAATCGTAAGGCCCAAAATAAAGATTAACTATTATTATTATTATTATTATTACTATTTGATTACTATAAACAAAAAATAGGAAATAGATTTTGATTAGACAAAATTAATGATAAAAGTTAATATAAATCAAATACATTTGCTCTTTTAAATCGTAAGGCCCAAAATAAAGATTAATTATAATAATTATTATTATTATTTGATTATTATAAGAAATAGACATAGTGGACCAATGCCATGCCCACTGTAAGGTTCCCCAAAACTGACAGATCCAAATACAAAAAGGTAGGGCCTGTAAAAGTAGGAACAGGAAAATCAGGGGCCGTGCATTACGGACCCAAATCCCGAAAACGTGGGGTCCATATAAAGATGCAGTTTTATTTCTTTGTTTTAAACTAATATTGGAAGGATTTTAGGGATCGCTGATTAGGAATCTGATAATTTTCTTTTTCAAAATGGCGGATGGAAAATGGCGGATGGAAAATGGCGGACTGTTTTTTACTTAAAATTGATTCAATCGTTTAGAAAAATGAATATTCGAGGATTTTCGGGGTCGCTGATTATGATTTTGATATTATTTTTTGTATCAAACAAATGATTACAAAAATTTGTAATATTTGAAATATATTTTACGACATTTGAATTCATATCAACGTGAAATAAAATATATAATTAAATGGTTAAATAAAACATAGGTTAATTCCAATGAATAAATTTATTCCCTCTTTTTTCTTTTTCTTTTTCTTACAAACAATATATGAAACGATGATAATGATAATGATGATGACGATAATAAATCGGGTACGTTGATTTATGATTGAGTAATACTCTTTTGTAAAATAAACTGAGGAAGACGACATGATGACGTAATAAGTGAAAACAACTTCAAGGATTATTTCATGATTCAAAAAATGAGACAGCAAATCGTCCCAAGAACGAAATGAAACGAAACGAAACGAAACGGTGTCGAGTTATAATATTTTATTAAGTTTCTTTTATTTTATCTTTTAATTAACATTAACATATTATACATATATTTATGAAGACTAATCATTGGAATATTATTTACAACCAAACGTTCAAATAAAACTCATGAATGATTATACTTCATAATTGATTATACATGCAAACGTGATTTACTTACAATGGAAAAGCAAAACGATTATGTAAAATATCAATGATGTAATAACAATAATAATAACAATAATAATAATAATAATAACAATAACAAATGCAATACAATAGATACAAATTAATTAAAAATTTAATTTCAAATGAATTCATCGATTGAGAATAGAAAAAAAGGTAATAAAAATTCTTACCTTTGAATACTGATTTTCTTTTAAAAAATTGTCGAATAGTTTTACAACGTTTTCAAAAATAGATAATTCATTTCGTATTTTTATGAGAGAATAATAGATGATAGAGAAATAATAACGGTCGTAAATAAATATCATAAATTTGACGAAAATACAAGGATTCTATGAGCACGTGCTCATAGATGCAAACTTTTCTATTTGAAAGTAAAAACTTTCTAACGGAATAATACTTTGACAGAAAGAAAACCACAGTTTTGTCTTGTGAATGTTTCATTAGTGTACTTTGTTATTTATTTTTATATTTGCTGAGAAAATTTCTCGAGAATTCTTCCCTTTTCTTTCTTTTTTTTTTCTTTTCTTTTCTTCTTTAATTTTATTACAGAATTAAGAAAAATGTTCTTCTTTCCAATCTACCAAAAATACAAAGAGTCAAAATATAAAAGAAGTTGTCTTGAAATATACAAAAGCTTAACGATTGAATATACAGTTCTATCCTATTCTTAATACTTTTTATAAGAGTATTGTGTCGAGTTTACCAAAAGCTTTCACCAAATTTTACAAAATATCCTATTTTCTAAAAATCTTTTATGTTTCTAACGAATTTTTTCACGATTTTACGAGCAGGCCGAAATTTGTATTCATTTGTTTATCGATTTATTTGACTTCATGGAAAGTACACGTCGTACAAATTGTATCCTAATTTCGTTTGATCGATATTTAAATTATATTTAAAATATTCTTATAACAATTAAATTTTAAATTAATTTAATACGACCACACACTAACAATAAATATAAAGTATCATATATATCACAATTACGAACGTATAATTTGATCGTATGAAATACGATCACGTATTTAAGGATATTTTAATTATCATAATTTAATCGTTTCTATTCTTTTATCATTACGATCTATAAAAATTCGCGTGCTAATGTTTTTTTAGTAGTTAGTTAGACCGATATTACGTGAAATGTTTTAATTAGATCATTCATTGAGTTCAAGTGCAGTTAAAAAATGAACATGACTTTCTGTGAGTTCTCTAGGTCAATACTACGTTTCCTAATTATTTTCCTTTCGAATGTTTTTTTCATCGTATTATAAATAATATCAAGTTAATAACAAACAGAACAATATAATCGTTTATTTAACATTTAATTATTTATGATCATTCGTACGATTATTTTATTTCGACGATATTAAAACATAACGATCGAAAGTTTGAACGAAAAACAACATTTATTCTTAGATAAGACACATGAACATTTAATTCATCAAAGTATATTATTCAATAACTATCGACTAAAAAATAACTTAACAATCAAATTTCATTCATCCACTCATTCATCTCCTTCTCCCTTTATCTCTTACTCTATCAAATTTGTATTTATTTCATTTCTATTTCTTTTTCTATCTAACTTCTTCTAATTCCATTTCTTTTTCTTTCCATCTCTCTCACTTTTCCTAATTAATTCTCTCTCTTTCTTTAGTTCATTAGTCACTTTCTTATTAATTTATTATTCTTTCTCTTTCTTTCTTCCAAATTCATTCATTCTTTCTCTCTCTTACTACTACTATTACTCCACTCCCGCACTCTCTCTCTCTCTCTTTCTTTCTTCCAAGTTCATTCATTCTTTCTCTCTCTTTCTTTCTTTATTCCAAGTTCATTCATTCTTTCTCTCTCCCACTCCCACTCCTACTCTCACTCTCTCTTTCTCTTTCTTTCTTTCTTCGACTGTTATATCTATCTCTATCACTCTTACATTAGTAGAACGAGAAATGCATTTGTCCGACAGACACTAGCGCCACTCGTGGCCATTACGCGAAGTAACAGCACGCGACACGTGCTCCGAAAACCGCCACTTCCCCCTCTCCCTAAACGAAGAAAGAAATACACATTAACCTATTTCAAATATAAATCTAAAAAGAGAAATAAAGATCGAGATAATAGATTAAGATCTAAATTTAAATACACGTACAAAAATTCAAATTTCAAACAAGAGAGAGAGAGAGAGAGAGAGAACGAAGTTATTCATTTTAATATAATAATATGTAATCTCGTATAACCTCCAATAAAACTTAATCGTATAATAATCGATAATAGATAAAATGTATTATTAATTGTTAACTATTATTTATTAGAAATTTCTATGAATGTCTCGACGACGAGTATAATAAAATAAAGAGGTTATTGAGATCGCATATAATTATTTTTCCCTTTAACGAAAAATATACTCGCGTGTGTGAGAGAGTGAGTGAGACAAATGCGTATCATAAACGAAGTAAGATCGAGAGAGAAAGAAATATAGAATCTAGATGAATTAAATCAGTGATTTATAAAGAAAGATAAAACACTGTCGAAAGTATCTACAAACGACATTATCGAAAGATTTATGACAGAAAATGATTACCTTTTGTCGAATCCAATTCATCACGATATCTGGTGTATCGGCGGAGAAAGTAACCAATAAGAATGGTGATACTGGCAAAGATCACTGTCCCTATATACATAATGACGTTCGATTCCGCACGGTTGGAAAATATTTTATTTCTGTAGTCCTCCAGCTTTTCTTTTCTTTTCTTATTCTATTATTATTATTATTATTATTATTATTATTATTATTATTATTATTATTATTATTATTTGACGTTATCGAATTAAAAACCGGTCAATTAAAAATTGTCTTTCCGTTGTGTTTTATCGTTAAAATCACTTTGACCACGAGGAGGATTATTTGAAATATCACGTTTGTCGTTGTTAAAGATCGTTAGGAAGAAAACATGACACACAATTAAATACCGGGCACGCACGTTTTCGTTTACACCGCGATTAGGAGGAACGTACGAACGAACGAACGAACGAACAAACGAACTAACGGATTATGGAACGAACGAACAAACGAACGAACGAAGGAACGAAGGAACGGGGGAAAGAGAAACAGGGGAAAACAAGGTTAAACGAATTCTATTGTTTTTCGTTCGATTTGATTCGATACTCGTAATTATCGAAGATACAAATCGTTCGAACGGAAATAATATGGAAAGGAGGAGGAGGTGTTGGAATGTTTCTTTCTTTTTTTTTTTTAAACAGTGGAGGTTAAGGGTCACTGAAAAAAAACACGCGTGGATGCACGCACGCACGCACGCACGCCCGGTTATGTATTTTTTGCTGTTAACTTTTAAACGAAAAATTTATTCGAAAGTTACGCTTGCTTTTTATTTCTTTTTTCCTTTCTTTTTGTTGTCGGTTTTCTCTTTTTTGTATTTTTTTTTTTGTATTTAAATCAAAGATGAAATAATATTTCGCGTGCACACTATCCCGCGTGTTCCGGAATACACGAAAAAAGATCACGCAACGACCGCGTTAATATGAGTCAACTTAATCATATCCATGAAATAATTCTTATCTAGATTCGAACCATTAAATTCATATACATAGCTTTATCGATAAAATAGATTTCAATGTACACGCCGTCGATAAACTAGGAACCTATATTTTAGATTATATCTAATTATCTTTTTTCCTTTTTAAATATTTCTTTTAAATGTCACCCGTTGATCATTCCTTTTCATTTTTTTTCTTTCTTTTTTTTTCACATACAATTTTTATTTCTGTCAATTTAATTTTGTTCTATCGTCTTGTTCTTTCTTTTTTCTTCCTTTTTGAACTTTGTTTATTTTTCTTTTTTCTTTTTTTTTATATATAATAATGATTTTAAATAATACAAGACGTAGCGGAAATTATATGCGAGCAGTCCTTGATTGTCCGATATTGTTTCTTCTTCAATTGCACGATCAAATTCAAATTTAATCTTTATTATTTTTTCGTCGATACGATAAAATTTCACTTTTACGCGTGTTTCAAGGATTAATCGTTATAATCTCCTTATCAATATAAATTAGCAACCAAATTTTTATCCGAAAATTTGCGTGTTGTTATAAGAGAAGTGAGAAAAAAAACAAAATTAAAAAAAATAAAAATGAAATTAAATAACTACTCTTGCCCCGAAACAGTAGTCGTAATTTTTCTTATCATCCCTCAAAGATCCTTGAAAATATATATTTCATGTATTACAATTAGTTATTCCCCGATGACAATAGAATAGAATGAGAAAAAAAATGAAGAAAAAAAAGATAAAAGAAATTTGTTAAATGAAATTTAAATCAAATACGTTCGATAAATTTTTGCGGAAAGGATATAAATATTCGCGATTATATTTTAATGAACTTTCTTCTTTCAGATATATTTCCAGAACAATCGAAAGGTAATTGAATTGAGATTCCTTTTAAATGACAGAATATAACAACACAAAAACACGTTTAGTTCGAACACTCGCGAAGATCGCGGTACGAATAAACTGTTCGCCCAACTTACGTAAAATCAAAACGCTAATCGCGAACTCTGGCGGCGGTTTCGCGAATAAATATGGCCGCGCAATCGACCTAATATGAAGCTCGATATGTACAAAACGAACCGTGACGTTCATGGGTTTAGAGAAAACGTGTCTTTGATGAAACGGAAGATCGCGTGCAGGTATATACGTCCCTAATTCTTCACCTTCCCTCACCTCCCCCCTCACTTCTTACCTTTTTAACACCTAACCTTTAAATATATATCTCTCTCTATTTATCCCCCACTCCACCCGCCACCCCACCGCCCCCCCACCCCACTCTTTCTATATATCATTCTTTCTTATTCTTCCTATCCATCTACTTATGTTAAACACTTTCGCGTATAAAAAAGAATGTAGTCATGATGTTTGTATCGGATGATATACAGCAACGTATACAGGATGCTTCAAAAGTTATTTTACGGAATTGATGAAATTAAGAAACTTTCTTTTTCTTTCTTTTTTTTTTTCTAAGTATAATATTAAAAATGACAACGATTTAAATTAGTGATTGTTATTTTTCAAATATGGCGGCTATACACAGGGCGGCAATGTATTTTTTTTTGAAAAGTATCGTAATCAATTCGTTTAAAATTAAATGGAATACGATAAATGATTAATATAATAATATTAATAATAAATACTCTCTCGTGATTATTAATTTATATTTTTGACGAGAGACACAACTATTTAAATTACTCGTATATATAATTAATTCCAATTGTAAGACGGATTAATTAACATTTCGAAAGAATTTCAAATGATTTCCGAGTACTTCGAAGTCAAGATAATAACTATATTAGAAATGAATATTTAATTATGTTTGTTCTATGTAACAATTACGTGTCATATTTTCTTTATATCTTCGGCACTTGCATAAACAATAAAAAAAGAAAGATAATGAAATAAGTCGTGTAATAAAACTCCTATTTAAAAAATTGATTGTTAAATTATTTAAACGCCAGGATGATTCATCATGAGTAACCTCATTTTTTTTTGTTGTTCTTTTGTCGAACGACTTAAACGGATCCTGAGTGACATTACTACGTCATCCAATTGGCGGCTTAAGTTTTCCGTGAAATCCTATTGGGTTTCTAAGAACCACGAATGACTGTATTTTCCAGTCCCCAGGTTTTCCTGATTACGTTTAGTTATTTACGCGTATAAATTGAACAAATTCTTTCAAGGAATAACTTGCGTCATTGATTACTGATAAGAATTAAATGCTCGCATGCTTTCAAAACTCGCGTCATTCCATTATCAATAATTATGTGATACTGGGAACGCAAAGATGAAATAGAAAAAAAAAAATATTGGGATTTACGATGCTGTTGCATAGCATTTTCCTTGTATCTCGTATACTCGAATGAATGAGAAAATAAACAAATAAATATGGTAAAGCTGTGTAAGTGCGTGCGTGCGTGCGTACGCGTGTGTGTGTGTGCGTTTAATTTATTACACCTGTTGTTTCAGAAGCTTATTTTTTATTTTTGTTTGTTTTCAACGTTGCGATTCGAAAGGCACGTCTCAAAGGATAAGAATTGTTATCAATTGATCTGAGAAAAGAGTTGACTCGTTTCTAACAGGAAGATGCGTTAAATTTCAACCCGTTACTCGATCCGTTACTTTTCCTCCTTTCAGATATCTTCGTTCTCAATTCGGTTTTCCTATGCGAGTACGAGCACTAAATTTTACCGCGTGTTCCAACACCAGGAGCGTACGAACGAAAAAGGGATTAATTCTTCTTTATCGAGATCGTAATTAAAAAATATTAATATATATATATATATTTATGTGTAACAAATTTGTTTGAAATTAATAAATTTTCTATAATAGAATTTTTGTTCTTTGCATAATTTTTTTTTTTTATCGCAAAAGCGTGACGATAAATGTTTAGAAAAATATACGATAAAAATATAAATACGAACGATAATTATTAAATAAAATTGACGATAGCGCAAACATTTGGATTGGCACGTAAATATTTTTATCCTTACATGTATATATATATATATATTACAGATAAGAATAATTTGATTTCATAATCGGTGTTATTTTTGTGATTATTATTGTCTATATTTAATAAAACTTTTACGTCATAATGGCGTCATGTAAGAATGGTGGACGTCAAAACGATGAAGAACACATGTGGTCAGATTCGTAAACAATATCTTCACATTTTTTGCTATTTAATTTTTTATCTTTTCCTTGTTTTATTACAAACGATAACAATAAATTATTGTTATTACGAAGTCTCGAAGATAAAAAAAAAAGAGAGAACAAGAAAAATAAGAATAATGTGATTCGTATGATTGGTAACAATCTGTAATGGAAAAGATAACCATTATCTGTATTTACAAACAAAAATCACGTGTTTTTATTTAAATAAATAAATATATATATATATGTGTATATGTGAAAACATTAAATTTATCATTTTATATTGAACAAATTGCAACGTGTTATTTAAATATTAATTATCATATTAAAATGAAAATAAATCATAAATAAAATGATAATTTTATTGTGTTGAAATTTGTATTAAATAAGAAAAACAAAATAATAACTATATAAAATACTTTTCTTTACTTTTATTTAAATATAAAATATAAAAAGCGTTTCGTGTTAAATTAATACAAGTATTCTCATAGAAGAATTTTTTCGTTAAACTAGATATTTCGGGACAAGTATAGTACACCAAATGTGTCTTCCCTGGGCTTAGTTCAATGAACCCTCAGTCAAGTTGAAAGGTCGTTTGCCCTTTAAAAAAATTCCTGTATCTATCCTAAGGTATGTCAAATCCTCTTTTCTGTCAGATTCGATCAAAATAATAGAGAGATAAAATGGAAATAACAAATTCATCGTTCAAGGATTCGTCGTCGTCGAAAGAAATCGGTTGTCCTTGAAATAAAAAATTATATCCCATTAAGGGGATTCTTTGGAATTCCAATGAAACGCCTTCCTCAACGAGATTTAAATTAAATTAGTGATCAAAAATCTTACGGTATAATTTATTCGTTAATTTTAATCAAACTCATGTAAAATCAGATGAAAAGTATAACATTTAACAAAATGAAATATTAACGTAGTTAAACAAAAAAAAAAGAATTTCTGCAAATTTGAAAATAAATCATCGAGACATTTATATATTTATCTTTGACAAATAATTTCAAATCTAACCAAAAAAAAAAAAACCCCCCCGTTCTACCTTATCGACGGAGAATGTCGTGAATCCTTTTTTGTTTTTTTTTGGCGGGAATTCGAAATATTTCATTTATGGTGGTTATAGATACACTTCGTTTTAATTATCCTTTACTACAGATTATATAAGATATTTTCGAAGTATTAAATGATACTTCGATTGAGAGAGAAATTGTTTCTTAGCAATCTTCGACATAGTATATCCGAAATGTATATGAACTTTGAAATTGGCTATGTGCCATGAGAAATGTGCGCAATTACTAAACCCGCGCTTGCGAGATCAACACGCGTTACCGGGAAGAATAATTTTGGGAAGCTGAAGCGTCCATTAAAAACCGGACGTTGCGTTAACCTATCAAAAATTAGTCCGAGTACTTACATTAGTTTTCGATCGACGAATAAGAATTGAGATAAAACGATGTACCCCATTTTGGAGGGAAAAAAAAAGAAGTAAATTAAAACGTAGAAGAAGAAGAAAAATAGAATATGGAAAAAGTAAAATCGAAAAGAAAAATAATCGTATAAGCAAATGTTTCGTTTAGTTTAATCAACTCAACGGAAAAATGAAACAAACGATAAGGTAAAACATGTTATATCGGGGTATATTATATCGAAACTGTGTTTCGTAGTATATTCAAAGTTATTTTTAAACCGTGACCACGTAACAATTTCTCACCAAATTTTACTTTCCTCTTCGCATCGTTCCAAGCGAACGAATGAAATATTATTTGATCGATAAGAAGAAAGAAAAAAAAAAAGATTAAAAAAATAAAAAATAATAAAAAGGACAAAGGAAAACTTCACACGTAAGAAATGTGTTTATGTTTTGTTGTTCTTTTATCGTACGACTTTAAAAATATCTCAATCGGCGTTTAACAAAGAGAACAACGATAAGAATATGAAAACAAATATAAATAAAAAGAAGAAGAAGATGAAGAAGAAGAAAGAAGGAATTGAATGCTCTTGAAATGAATTTTTCGCCAAAATGGCGGCGCTTAAATGCTATCTAAAAATAACAATAACAATAACTTCGTTTTTTTGCGCGTTGAAACGTTTTGTTATTTACACGCGACACACACACAAACACGCGCGCACGCACGCACAAAACAATACGAGACGCGCTTTTTGAAAGTGGATAAAAAATGTTTTTTGGAAAAAACAAAGTAGGAAATTCGAATTAAAAAGAAATTGTTTTTTATACTCGAAACAATTGAATTAATCGTCGAGGAAACATTTTCTCGCGATGCAATTTTACGATGATAAAGTTATACGAAAAAAAGAAAAGAAAAAAACAAAAGAAAGAAAGAAAGGAATGAAATATCGAACTTACGTTGTTCGGATCCATTTTGGTTGCACATCGATAACAATTGGATGGTCATATCGACGAAATAATCCGTTTCAACGTTGACCAATAAACGTGAAGGAAAATATTTCTTCCAAAGACGAATTAAGTTCTTCTTCTCTTCGCAATCGTATATTATTATTTCTTTTCTTTTATTTGAAATAAAAAAAAACACTTGCCACACACCGCACACTTTTAATTTCCAACGAATAAGTATAATAATAATAATACTAATAATAATAATAATAACCAAAAACAAAATGATCCTATAATCCTTTATTTTTAATCCGATCAATTCAGATCAGTATGAACAATACAATACAGTATCCAACATTTTGAACATATTCATAAATGTTTCTTAATTATAATTTATTCATAATATTACAAACACAGGGGGGTGGGTGATAACATATTTAAACCATTGTCAAAACGTAATCGTGTAATTTATGGAGAAAAAAGCAAAAAAAAAGGAAAAAAAAGAGAAACGAGAAGAGGTTTGGATGGAGGGGGGCTAGGTGGATGAAACACAAAAAAGAAAAAAAAAATGCAACAAATTATTTGGAAAAAATGTAGTTGGATATAAACGTGCTCTATCACAACCGAACAACACTGGCATCATGAAACTGACTCTCGAGTAACGTGTTCCCGCCGGTTTATGAAGAGCTCGGGTTTGGATTGGTGTGCGCATGTGTGTGTGAGACCACTGAATGCAGTCACACGTGTTGCTGTATTTACGTATTATACGTAAGCAAGTATTTTACATATATATGTATATACGTGTGTCACACTCGTTTAATTCCTGACGCACGTTGCCCGATGATAAAGAACCGATAAAAAGTATTATAACTATTTATATACGGGAAAGTATCTAACCTAAATCGAGTAGTAATGACCCAAATAATATTATTATTTGTTTGCAGTAAATATTTATAAAAAAAGAAAAAAAGAAAAAATATAAAAAAAGAACAAAAATCTCGAAAGAGGAAAATAATGTTGCACTATTGCTAGGAGGAAAATTTTTTATGATTCAAACGTGAACATTTTTCTCCCTCCTTGATCATCTTTGTTTCTTCTTTTTTTTTTTTTTTTTAATAAATTGCAAAGTTTCGATGTTCTTTTTTTTTTAAATGGATTTATATATATATAATTTTTTTTGTTTACGATATTAAATAATTAAATAGGGAAAATAAAAAAAAGGATGAAGTTAACCCTGGAAATAATATTTCAGTTAAGAGGAAAAGGACTGTTATACTTAATAATATGTTCAGTGTATATATTATTTTATGAATTTTTGTTGTTAACGTTTAAATAAATGTATATGAATAAATTGACGATTATGTATTACATGAGTATAAAAAAAGTTCGTATGTTTTACGCAAAGATTACTTAATGTTTAAATCATAATTTTTCTGAAAAATATATTCTACATATTCAAACTTTAACATTTCACTTAAATATGAATGACTATGAAGACGATTATTTAATTCAAACGGTGAACAAGTAAGTTATTTGGGTGAGCCACTATAGTGGCGATGGACCTGGAAAAAATAATCGCAAAAGCCACTTTAGTGGCAGGCTCGCTAAGGGCGATATCGGTAATAGTAGTCCTCTACCTTTATCTTTTCGACCGTCGGTAACTGCCATTGTCGGTAACTGCCACTGTCGGTAATTGCCACTGTCGGTAACTTCCACGGTCGGTAACTGCCACTGTCGGTAACTGCCACTGTCGGTAACTTCCACCGTCGGTAACTGCCACTGTCGGTAACTGCCACCGTCGGTAACTGCCATCGTCGGTAATAGTAGACTTAAAATTTTTTTTACTCTACGTCGGTAATATTTTGTATTTAGGTTCCTGACGGTCAATATTATTAAAGTACAAACTCTCATTAAAAACGGTCGATATGTATAAAGTAATATCTTATTAACAATTCTTTAGAAAGAAAGAGCCTACTATCTATCCATTGCAGCTATGATTTAAAAAAGGAACCTGAAGAAAAAAATGTTATTCCAGGACTGTAAAGATGCAATGAATAAATCGAATGTAATCTCTTTTATAGATTCCAAATAAAATTCAAAATATTTTGGACTACTCCCTGGTATCTGTAAATGCATAAAAGTTATTAAAAAACATTATAAGGTAATTAGTTTCTGTATATTAAATGGATAGAAGGAACCAAGGAAAAAGGAATAAGAATATGAATTGAATGAATATGAAAAAGGAATAAGAATATTATTTGGGGATTTAAAAGAAACTAATTACAATTATAATGTTTATGGTAAGCGGTCTTTGGCTAGATTTTACTTGCAATGGAATGTTTAACGTATAAAATATGTTAAACATTATACTGAAAGTAAAATACCATTGCCCAGGTCTAACCACGAGGAGGTAACCGCTTCCGAAGACCCGGGATGTGCATCCTGAAGATGTCCCCATCCAACGACCTAAGTCGAAACCCATAGAAAATAAAAACCTCGAGAACGTTTTTTAATGAGCCCCATTCTTAGGCCCCACCCTAAGAGTTTTATTCGGAAAATTCTTACAATTACTATCGAGAATAAAAAGAAAAGTTTAAATACTGAATAAGAAAATGAAACCGAGGAAGTGCATCTGAATAAAATTCAAGTAACATCGGTGATTTTATTTGGAAACTAATATACTTTAATATAATTTTGATATATACGCATACGGAGATTACAATTAATGAATATTTTATACGTAATAATTGTCAATCTACTTAAAATATAGTGTTATCAAAATAAATGCATATAATTTTTGGTTGATCCATGGCATCTGTAAAAATAAAGAAAATACATTAAAAATAACTATCATACATGTGCAATGCTACGAGAAAATCAATAAATGAATTAAAATACTTCATTTATATTGAGAAATAATTATTTTATATTACCGTTTACCATTACTCTGTCCTCTTCTGATCATCTTCTAATCCACTTTCCTCTCCTCTTGGACGGAATGGTTATATGAAACAATAAACTGATTAAAAATATTCATTTACATACAGAAATAATTATTTTTTACTACCATTTACCATAACTCAGTCCACTTCTGGTCCATCTTCTAATCCACATCCCCTTCCTCTTGGTCGGAATTGTTATCTGAAACAATAAACGAATTAAAAAAGTTCATTTACTTATAGAAATAATTATATTCTACTACCGTTTACCATAATTTAGTCTTCCTTGGACTCGTTTCCTCCTCCTCTTGGACGGAATTTGGCATCATAGTTCATCCTGCAAAGAAAATATTAAAAGGAATAGAAAAAGTATAGGGAAAAGTAGAACTTTTAAGGTGGAACTTTTCACGATTTTTGTTTTAAGTGGTCTCCCCCCGATCGGACTAATCCACTGACTCTAATTATTTTTACGAGAAACCTAGGCTTCACGCAACGATCGACCATTACTCTAACAGCAGACGGTTGAGGCCTGACTAACGGATAGTGACCGAATCGCCAACGCGTGTTGCTTTGGTCCCTATGCTAAATGCATACTTTATGCATATCAAATCGCGAATAAAAAACAACGCATCTTAATATTATATATTACGAGGGACCTAGGCTTCACAAGACGACCGACCATAGTGCTAACGGCAGGACCGGTAAGGCCTGACTAACGGATAGCGACCGAATCGACTATGTGTCGCTTCGGTCCCTATGCTAAATGCATATTTTATGCATATCAAATCGCGAATAAAAAACAAATGTAAAAGTTGTTCCACCTCAAAAGTTAAGTAAACTCATTTGAATGCATGCTAATTCACGTGAGCATACTTGATATAAAGGAAAAGAAAGAAAGTGAAAGAAGTAGGAAAGGTATGATAGTTGGTGGGGGAAATTATAGGTAAGGACTACCTGTAAATGTAGAAAAGTTATTAAAAAAACATTATAAAGTAATTAGTTTCTGTATAATGAATGGATAGAAGGAATTCAAGAAAAGGAGTAAAGGAATATGATGTCAATTGGAAAGTTAAAAGAAACTAATTACAATTATAATGTTTATTGTAAGCGGTCTTTGGCTAGATTTTACTTGCAATGGAATGTTTAACATATAAAATATGTTAAACATTATACTGAAAGTAAAATACCATTGCCCAGGTCTAACCACGAGGAGGTAACCGCTTCTGAAGACCCGGGATGTGCATCCTGAAGATGTCCCCATCCGACGACCTAAGTCGAAACCCATAGAAAATGAAAATCCCGAGAAGGGAAATCCGGAATATCAAATAAAGAATAAGAAGAAAGAATAAGAAATGATAAAAGAAACCTGATAACAAATAAAACACAATTAAAATACATATCACACGCGTGCGATGCAAAAACGAGAAGAATAAATACATAAAAATTTTACATTTAATAATACACTTAATTATACAATTAATTGTACAGATAATTATTTAACATTATACTTTATTAAAAGTAAGTCCTTTTCTGGTCCTCTTCTGGTCCTGGTGTGGTCCTCGTTCTGTCCTGGTGTGGTCCTCGTGCTGTCCTGGCGTGGTCCTGTGTCCTGTCAACCTGAAACAAAAAAAACAAAAATAAAAGGGGAAAGAAGGGGAAAGGTAGGCTTTTAAAGTGAAACTTTTTACGTTTTTTTTTAAGTGGTATCCCACCGGTTGGACTAATCCACTGACTCTAATCTATATTACGAGGAACTTACGCTGCACGTACAGTTTGCCCACCAACACTATATTTACTGCAGGCTTGAAGAACTTAATCCCTGGGCCCGTCTTACTAATAGCGGTGGTAGACATCCCTTCTAATGCAGTTTCAGTTCCTATGCTACGTGCACATCTATGCTTGCAAAATCGCGAGTTAAAAAAAGCAAAGTAAAATAAAAAAAAAAATAAAAAAAAAAGATAGGGCGTTTCACTTTAAAAAGCTAAGGGAAGGACATGATTCTATCCTTGGGGGAAAGATAGAATCAAGGCTCGCGTGGGCAGGGTCGCATCCCTGAAGTAAATTCCTTCTTAACAAATGGCGCCCTTTGCGAAGAAGGAATCCACCCGCTACCCATTGAATTGTTTCTAAAAAAATAATAAAAATTTTAATAAACGTTTGATATTAAATTTTATGTAACAATGATTAAAAAACAATCTAAGTAATTGGAGAAGTTTATAATTATGTTACAATCCAAGAACGCAGCCAAGCTGAAGACACAGTCATCTAAAATCATAAAAATAAATTCATATTAAAATTATTTTCTATATTTAAAATACGTTAATAGGAGAGTATGTAATATTTAAAATAATGTATGTATATGTTTAAGCAATTATATATAATAGCAGGTAACAATACTTTGTTCTATACACCTTAAATAATTGTTAATTAATCGATAAAAATGTTTATTGTTGCTTAAAAACTCGGAGTATATGTTCTGTGATCCCTCCTCCTCGAAATTCACCGTTGATCTGAGTAATTATCCTCTGTTAAAGTTTTTTTGGTGAAGTTGTTTATGTGACTTTCCGAAAATTGCGCATGTGTATAAAAGAAAATCATAAAATTAATCAATAAAATTTAATATTATAACGCTCTCATTTTAATATTCTTTTAATTTTTATTTAATTGTTTAAACAAATGTACATTTGTTGTAATGTTCTTGCGCAGTGATGACTTCGGTAGGAAGGGGTAAAATTTCATCTATTAAAACATAAAATCGCAATTAATTAATATTCAAAGTACGTCAAAAGTTAGGTAATATTTAAATAAATATATATGCGTTTAAACAATCTTAATTATAATAAGAATTCATTAAAATATTAAAATAATTATTAATTAATCAATGCAAGTGTCTATTGTTGTGTAAAAGCTCGGAATATTTGTTCTGTGATCCCTCCTCCTCGAAATTCACCGTTGATCTGAGTAATTATCCTCTGTTAAAGTTTTTTTGGTGAAAGTTGTTTATGTGACTTTCCGAAAATTGCGCATGTGTATAAAAGAAAATCAATAAAATTAATCAATAAAATTTAATATTATAACGCTCTCATTTTAATATTCTTTTATTTTTTGTATAATTGTTTAAACTAATGTACATTTGTTGTTACGTTCTTGCGCAGTGATGACTTCGAGGAGGTGGGGGGTATAATTTTCATTTAATAAAATATCGGATCGAAATTATTTAATATTTAAAATATGTTAATAAGTATGTAATACCTATACTAGTACATATATATGTCTAAATAATCTGAAATATAAAGAGAGTGCATTAGTGCATTAAAATAATTGTTAATTAATCGGTGCAAGTGTCTATTGTTGCTTAAAAACTCGGAGTATATGTTCTGTGATCCCTCCTCCTCGAAATTCACCGTTGATCTGAGTAATTATCCTCTGTTAAAGTTTTTTTGGTGAAAGTTGTTTATGTGACTTTCCGAAAATTGCGCATGTGTATAAAAGAAAATCAATAAAATTAATCAATAAAATTTAATATTATAACGCTCTCATTTTAATATTCTTTTAATTTTTATTTAATTGTTTAAACAAATGTACATTTGTTGTAATGTTCTTGCGCAGTGATGACTTCGGTAGGAAGGGGTAAAATTTCATCTATTAAAACATAAAATCGCAATTAATTAATATTCAAAGTACGTCAAAAGTTAGGTAATATTTAAATAAATATATATGCGTTTAAACAATTTTAATTATAATAAGAATTCATTAAAATATTAAAATAATTATTAATTAATCAATGCAATCGTCTATTGTTATGTAAAAGCTCGGAGTATTTGTTCTGTGATCCCTCCTCCTCGAAATCCACGGTTGATCTGAGTCATTATCCTCTGTTAAAGTTCTTTTGGTGAAAGTTGTTTACAGGACCTTCCGAACGTTGAGCATGTGTATAAAAAGAATAATAAATCTATTTAATAAAATTTAAGATTAAAACGTTATGATTTTCGTATTTTTATCTATTCTATGTAATTATTTTAATGCTCCTGCGCAGTAAGGACTTCGAGGGTAAAATTCTGCTGTAACATAAAGAGAGTGCATTAATGCATTATAATAATTGTTAATTAATCGTTGCAAGAGTCTATTGTTGTCTAAAAGATCGGAATATATGATCTATGTACCTTCCCTTTCGAAATCCATCGTTGAAATGAGACGTTGTCCTCTATGAAATTACTTTTATTAAATGTTGTTTATAAGACCTTCCAAACGATGAGCATGTGTATAAAGGGTGTCATACATCTAATACATAATCTTTAAGATTAAAACGTTATGATTTTCGTATTTTATCTATTTTGTGTAATTATTTTAATGCTCTTGCGCAGTGAGGACTTCGAGGGTAAAATTTAGCTGCAATATAAGAAAATTGCATTAGTGCATTAAAATAATTGTTAATTAATACGTAATGTACACGTATATGTAAATGAAAAAAGAAAGTACATTTCTCTAAACAATTATACAACCAATCTATTCAAACAATTAATAAACAATATACTAATGGAAAATGTGAATTATTAAAGTTTACCATTATGATAGAAGAAAAATGAGGTGTTCGCTCGTTTAAATATCAAAAAATATTTCCTGGATTCATTTTAAAATCTTGTAAGTTCTTCATTTATGTATGTAATTGATACATAAAACAAGGAGAAATCCTAATTGATGCTGTGCAATTTCAAATCTTCAAATACTTGCAAATCTGCAAATCATAAGATTGTATTAGTAAAGTATCAGTAAACTAAAGAGTCTATATATGTATATGTATGATAAGAAATAATATGAATATGAAAAGATAAAAATGTAAATATAATTATAAGGTTATGTATATATAATCATGCTGTTATCTCTCAATGTTTGGAAACTTAAAGACAGTAATGTAAAAGTAAAGTAAAAGTAATGTAAAAGTATTGTAAAAGTATTGTACAAGTAAAGTAAAGTCTGACATGTGTATAAGATGTCACTCTCTTTCTCTCTCTTTCTTTCTTTTTCTATTTATTTTTCCTCTTCTTATACTTTTTATATTACTCTTCTTTATGTTATAAAAGAAAAAAGATAAACCTACCACAACACATATCAAGATAGAAAAGTAAAAACAGTTATTATACCGACAATGAGTATATGTATTCATGATGTATTCTATCACTTTTTGGAAACCTAAAAAGAGTATAAAGTAACATAGCATTGGTATAATATAAAGAAAATTAAATATATGAGTGTTGTGTATACGTGTAACACATTCCTTGTTGATATTTAAAGAATAACGTGTAGAATAAAGACAATATACACTAAAAACTTTGTCACATTGCACAGAAAAACACAATCATATAGAATAGAAACCACGTTGTATATATTTTTAAAACAATTGACATCGCTTGCCAGAGGAAAATACAATTGTATAGAAATGAAACATCGTTATAGAAATCTTGAAAAAAAATGACATAAGGCACTGTAGCCATCCTTAAAGAATTAAAATAAATTGAAAGAAAACAATTGACATCTCTCATGCCAACTATGAAAGTATAAATTCCCATACTCTTTATCGATATGGAAAGATTCTTGTTATTTTAATTCTTTAAGGATGGTTACAGTGATTTATGTCAATTGTTTTCAAAATATCTGCAACGAGGTTTCTTTTCTATACGATTGTGTTTTTCTGTGCAATGTGATAAAGTTTTTAGTCTATGTTGTCTTTATTTTACTTGTTATTTTTTAAATATTAACAAGGATAACCAAATATTAAAAAGTATACACCTAATAGAAAAATAAATTAGATAATAATAATTATTAATTGGATATATATAATAATAATTATAAATTAGGTAATTATAATTAATAATAAAATGGATTTTTTATTTATTTAATAAATAAATTATGTATGTTTTTCTGTGCGGTGTGATAAGGTTTATAGTGCATATTGTCTTTATTCATTTCTTATTTTTTAAATATTAACAAGATACGTGTACATTAAATAGAAAAATAGAATAAATTTTTTATTTATTTAATAAATAAATTATCATATCTAGCTTGACTAGCGTGGTCATGAAGAAAGCCGAGTTACGTACGTGTGACAAGGAAGCTTGTGTGCGTGAATTTCTATATGATAATTGGGAATTTCTGATTGGTCACTTATCTCTGCAATAATTATCAGCCAATCAGGGCTCTTTGCTGATCATTCTTCTTCCTTTTCGCGGCGTCGGTGCTGGAGATCGGACGGATGCTACGTCGTCCCGTTAATCTCAGGTAATTAAAAATATTTTCTAACGTAAATAATCTTCCTATATACTAATAGATTCCTCTAGCAAATGACTTCCAAATGATATAATCGAAAGATTACGATAATGTCGAGGATAAAGAATATTTGCGTAGAAAAAATTCTATGTACATTGGTATGCATTTTTCTACGCAATGATATATATCTTGTTTTACGGCATCATTTCTATGGATATGACTTATAATGTTCAATTTTCATTGTTTGGATTAATAAAGTATATATTTCGACAATTCTTATGTTCCTATATCCTATTTTTAACTATTCGATATTTTTCTATGATAGATGGAAAAAATGTAACATTCTGAAGCAGCCATGATGTCGTCTCAGATGTCGCTTCGTTTCTTTGCGGCTACGTCACAGCGACGACCACCATTTTGTATACCTGTCATCTCGTTTAACTCAGGTAATTGAAAAGTATTTTACACCTTCCTATTATATCAAACGATAGCTACACACAAGATTTTAATACGTGAGTGTTTTCAAAACGAAATATTGAAAAATTCGATAGATATCTATGAGAATGTAACATCGATATATCTCGACGTCCCGCCAATCTCACCAATGTTACTTAACAATATTTCTTCTAATTTCCAGCTTTTTTCATGGTATCGATAATTACTACCATCTTTAATGATGCTCTAATTAATTATTTTTCATAATTATGTATTCAAAGATCGTATTTCGTATTGAATTCGATTCCTGTCACATACACACACATACAATCATATATGCATAAGTATAGGTAGCTCGTACACATACACTCATATATTTGATTTTCTTTATGTTATACTAATGTAATCTTTTTTTTTCCTTTTTTAGGTACCGAGCATTAGGAGAGTCCAGCAGGAATACATATACTCAGTCTAACAATTGTGTTTACTTTTTTTATCTTCATTCATCGAGGTAAGCGTTATTCTTTTTTTTAAACCATACAGAAATGTATACAAAGAGTGAGAACGAAAGTGAGAGAGAGAGAGAGAGAGAGAGAGAGAGAGAGAGAAAATAAGAAAACAAAATATTCTATCTACGGCAATAACGAATGTGTACGTATATTCCAGGAATTTCTCGAAGTGAGAACAGAAGAAACGAAGACAGCCGAAAACAAAACGAAGACAGCCGAACGTTCGACATGAAGGACGCGGTTACGCGTTCATTCCTGATCAGTCCTTCAACGAGCTAAGATCTAACTAACGTGACGTTTAAACTATTATATATATAACGTTATCGATTTTTATTAACAATTTTTACTGATATTAATACTTTATATGTAATTTTATACAAGTAGTGAGATAAAGGCAATTAATATTGCTTGAATTTATATTGATTCTTTATGATAAAATATCTTTAAAAGTGTGCAATGCCTTCAGGAATGATTCACAGGATATATTGTTCTATAATCTTTTTAGTATGTTTCAGCTTTTCAGAGTTTTATTTAATTTTATTTTATTCATCGTCATCCTAAGGGTAGGATACCCATCCTGCAGTCATCAATGAAGACTAAAAGTAAGTATATTTTCCTATTAAACGTTTCTATGATAACTTTAATGGTTTTTTATACGACGATGACATTAATTGTTCTTTTTCTTTTTCTGTTTCAGAACATCATTGCAATCGAGCGCGTAGGCAATGAGGTACTCGTGTGTTGCATCGTAAAAAAATAAAGAATCGGAAAGTAAAGTCAGTGTTGATCGCCGTGTTAAAGTTTCGTTTGCTCGGTTAAGAAACTCCGTAAGTTTCTTTTATTCGGTTTAAACGTGTGCTCATCGTCATCCTAAGGGTAGGATACCCATCGTGCATTCATCAATGAAGAATAAACGTAAGTCAATTTTTATTTTAAACACTTTCTCAATAATTATAATAATTTTTTTACTTACAACAATGATTTATAATTTTGTTTTTATTTCTGTTTCAGATCATCATGGGAATATATCAGTGTTGGAAGTGTTTGTGAATTGTGTTTGTGAAGTGTTGCAAGTGTTCGTGCATTGCTATCGTGCGCGAAGCAATATACGGGAGTGTTGTATCGTTAAATATAATTAAAATCACGGATTAGAAGCACGTTCGTTCGTTATTTCAATTCCGTCGCGTTCGCGAACTATTTTTGAAATATATATTAAATTAACTGCGACCAATGCAGTAATTGCATTAGAGTTTGTTCGAGTAAAGTTGTATTTTTATCTTTAAACAGTCGCACAGACTGTTCGCGTATTAGAATCAGTGCATCAATGAAGATTTTTCTACTTGCATTGACTGTGTGCAAAGCAGTCTTTGAATTAGTTGTGTAGAATCAGTGATCGGGCGTATAGTAAATTAAAATCAACGCGAATTAGAATCAGTGTTGTTCGACGTATAATAAAATTTCGGTTTCGCGATAAGAAACTCATCTATAGTTTCTTATTTTCGTTTATACCGCGTTTTTAGATTCACGCGAGGTGCATCGCCATGGTGCAATTGAATTTCATCCCATTGGAATGCATTGTAAGTATCTATTTTTATTTACATTTTATTCGATTTTATTTTATATGATTTTGGATTATATTGCAAATAACTTATCGTTTTGTTCTATTTTATTTTACAGATATGACGACGGACTTTCTACCTTATCAAAGATGTGGAATGAATTCTTCGATGGATCTTCGATGGATCTTCGATGGATCTTCGATGGATCTTCGATGGATCTTCGGTGGATCTTCGATGGATCTTCGATGGATCTTCGATGGATCTTCGATACTCGCATTCTACAATACTTGCTGCGAAGTAGGAGTGTTTTGGAGCCATCGTAGAACTTCTTATGCCGTGAGTTAAAATTTAAAGTCCCTCCGGTGCTCAATCATGTCGAGGATGAAAGGTCCTAATCGGCACGAGTTACTGGTTGTAATTATTTAAATAAATTAGTGACGAGCACATGAGTAATTCCTTTCTAGGAGTTACTCATGAAAATTGTATATTATTGTATATTGTATTGTATTTTATATTAGTTCAGGATAGGTTTTCTTGTCTCATCGGTTAAATTCATTTAATTAACAGTGCAATCAATTAATGCACTTTCTTTTTTATTACGTGTTTTGTTCGTGGTTAGTAGTGGCGAAACCGAGCATTAATTTACTCGTTTTCGTCCAGAAAAGCATGTAATAAATGTCTTACATGCATTGCTTCGTACTTAGTTTATCTAATCGCGATTAATTTTGATATATCGATACTTCGATATTACAAATAAATGAGCAAGAAAACAAACTCATTCGCGACGGATAGATTCTAGCAGTTAAGTGGTGGCTCAAAGCCCAGTTCTTTTATTAGAACAGCCAACTTAATGAAAGGAGTCGTCCGAGGTTTTTAAATATATTAAAATATTAAAAGATATTAAAAGATATTAAAAGTTAATATTTATCAAATAAATTGTAGAGTCTTAGCCGCTTAGATAAATTTCTATAAAAATGTATTTATGTCTTATGTATATATGTGTTTTTAATCATATTTTTTAGATCAGGATTTTCAGCTTCTAATATACTAATCTCCCGTTTCTCCCCCCTATACTTTCTGCGTTCTCATCTATGCCTGTGCCCAGGTGCTACTCGTATGGGTGAGAAACGGTTAGTATAGGTTTAGTTTTAAGTTTTTCCCCCTATTGGCGGCTGTCATTGCGCTAGTGATTGCACGGTGTACGTTGCACCTGTGTGTGCGTTTAGGTGTGTGCATTGTACATCGTTTCGCGATAATACTACCGCGTTTATTATTTTTTAAAGTTATTGAATAAAAATAACTTGTAGAGTCACGTGTACGATACGAACTTTTTTTTTTTTTAACAATCGTTTTGCATAGTAGAGTTACCGCATTTATTTGTGGAAACTTTGATATACTCGTATATTACTAGTATGCATATACTAGTGTATACTTGTATTTTTGCTGTAGTTTTTTATGCAATAATCACTAGCCTTGGCAGACGATTACAGCAATCAGTACGTATACCCTTTAGCATATAAGTTTAGAAAACGTGGTTGAACTAGGGTGTCGGAGGTGCCCCGGGGCATGCTCTCTAGTTTAGGCTTTTGCACCCTGGTGGTATGTGAGAGAATCGTGGAGTGGGTGGGTGGGTACGTATGTGTATTTGCTCTTTTTAAATACGGGTAATTGGCAGGCAGGTAGCATACTTCTTTGAGCGAATGTGAAAACTTTAATTTTAAGTAGGTAGGATCCAGGAAAGGCACGAGGTTCGTTTCCACTCCGGAGTGGAAATTTCGCCTCCTGGTTTATACAGAATTGTTGCAAAATTTTATCATCTCATTCTATTATGCTTGCTTTGTAAATTTATTTTGTGACTATTCTGTAATCTTCATTATGTATCATGATTCAAAGGGATTTGCAACAATTTGAAAGATTCATTTCTATTTCGATTCTATCTCGAACGAGATAGACTCGAACAAATTCGCAAATACTTTGATGAATTTGATACTTAGTTTTAAGTATTATGAAATTAGCACTTCGCACAATAGCGATTTTCTCTTATAATGAAAAATATTTGATATAGTTCAATATAACAAATGAATGAAATGAAAATATTGCAAGAAAATGCATTACATTTGTTGCATTATTTAATTTCAATTGAATTTTGTTATTTGATATTAAAAGTGCGACGTGTTATTAGGTCATCGAGGGAAATTATCTGCTTGGACGTTAGATTAAATGTGCTCGTGTAATATTATGCAATGAACTCTAAGTTCATCCATGGTTATACGAGCTTGAATAAATTAACATTAAATTAAATTAATTTTTTATAATTCCATATTAGAATCATAAACGAAATAAAAGTTAATTTGCAAAAAAGATATGAGATATCTTATCTTTCTTGCACGTTGAAAATGTCCAATGCAGTTTTCAGGGATGAAGAAAGAAGAGGCTAATGCCGAAGAGGCCCCCACTTAATTGTGGCTGAAGAGGGCAACTACATAGACTATTGAGTTATTTTCAAAGGTTCAACAACAAGTTCGAACTTTTCGAGAATAGCTTTCTAGTCATATTTTATATTTTATTATATTACATTCTTGCTCGTCATTAATTTGTAGTTGTAATTGGAGATGATGGACCATTCCATCTCCTTGGGACACCAAATGTGTGTCTGTATCGTCTAAAAGATGCAAATGTGTTTAATTAGAGTCATAAATATTTAAATTCTCGTAATTTTCAATTTTTTAACTTAATTAATGTTTCGTAAATATTATAGTAATTTCTCTTCTCTTGTTCGGTCTTTAAAATTTTTTATTGTGATCGTATTTTATTAAATTTGTAATTTTTCTGTTTTTTATAATGCAATTTAAAAGTCTTTCATAATAATTATTAGATATTATTTTTTTTTTATTAACTTAATATTTGTACTTTTTCTTTATTTTTTTTTATATATATATATTTTATGTAAATGTAAAATCACGCGTTTAAAATTAATTTTATTGCAACGGTAAATAGTAATTAGATAAAAATAAATATAGATTTCAATTGAAAAGTGCATCTGCCAATTGGACGATTTATATGTCAGGTAATTGTATCACTTGATTGTATGATTAATAGAGTTTTCTTTTTGTTACAGGTGATCATCGTTGGATTTAACATCAAACCTTTTTATATTTTCTTCTGTTTGGGCTGCTTAAATAATTATCTTATAAAATATATGTTTCAATGCATTTCTGAAGGCACACACATAAATACTTATTATGAAATAAAATTATTCTTAATTCTATAACAAATATATAACATCAAAAATATTTATAGAAATGTATCAAAGATTTTAAATATTCTTTTTAATACAATGTTTAATCAATGAATATATCTGTTTCAGTTTTAAAACCTTCATAGATCTACGTGTAAGTTGATTTTCATAATGAGCGTATGGTTTGTACATTGAATTCAAATGCATTTTTGTATTATTTGTAATAATCTTTATTTGCTCGCATTAATAATGATAAATGATAGCATTCATTTACTCGATTTTAAATTAGGGAAAAGAATAAACCTTCTTTTTTACACGGCAAAAATATAAATTATTTTATTTCAAGAAATAATGATTTTCACAAAATGTTTCGTTTTTATGTATAAATACAGACCACACTTTATTTATTATTTTTTTATATTCATTTTATTTATTATAGACTTATTTCAAATAGAAAATGAAAATAGGGGAATAAAATTGACGAAATTGGGGATATAAATAATTTTATTTCTATTAACAATAATTAATTATCTTTAATCTCAATATTGTACACCATAATTCGCGAGAGTTTGATCGATCCATTGTTTGTGTTGAGCAACGTTGGTATAAACAGCAGGTATATTAGATTCACCACAACCAATACCCCATGACACTATACCAGCCTGTAATAAATTATTATAAATTTAATATAATTCAACAATCATTTATACAATACCTTAATAATTCACTTTTAATATCAGTTTATCAACAAAAAAAAAAGAAAAACAGTTCAAACGTTAAATTCGATTTGTTTCGCGTATAAAAAGAAATAATTGTACACGGTTTTTTTTAATAGTTTATACTAAAAACAATTAATCTAAATGCACATAAATGCATAAATAGATAAAATTTAATTTATTTACCTGAATAAATTGTCCAGTAGTCGTTGGGCAAACCAAAGGACCACCACCATCCCCACGACAAGTATCTTTATTGAGTTCACCACCAGCACAAATGAACGAACCATGCAATAGAAAATATTGTCCCAAATTTGTGGTCCTTAAACGATTCTGACAATCAGATCGTTCAACGATCGGTAGATCTACCTTTCTTAATTCCGTTTGAAATTCACCGATTGTACCTTTAAATTTCAAATATTAATTATATCATTTAGATTGAAATTACGTTGCTCAACACAAATTGGATTGATTATAAATAATATTAATAATTTAAAAACCCCAATATCAGTCGTAAGAATTGTTAAAATATTCGTATTTTGAATTTTATTTGATTAACAATTCTAACAAATAAGATTCTTAATAGATCTTGGGAATGTTTTCTAAATAAAAATCAAATCGCGTATTTTGTTGAAATAAAAATTAATGTCAAAATTTACCGAACGCATTGCTACCCCATCCGGTTCCATAACACCGAGTACCCGCTGCAAAATTCATTCCTTGTTGTGGTAGGCAAATAGGTATCACGTTAGTTGCATAATTAACTGTCGAATTTAAAATCAGCACTGCTATGTCATGGAACAAGCCAGCGTTGTAATAAAGTGGATGAGGTATGATTGTTTTAACGTATGCTTCTTGAATCGATTCGTTTGTACTTTTAACGTTCCATTGCCCAAATCTGGCAACCAATACTCCACTTTCTCGACTATCACAACAAAATATAATACAAATGTTAGCAATACGATTATTACTTTTTTCTTTTTTTTTTTTTAATAATAGAAATAATTGTTCCTGTGTCAAATATTTGGTTTTGTAAAAAAAGAAAAAGAAAAATAAACAGAATTAATGTACTTGGTAACGCAATGTGCAGCAGTCAGGACAGCCCCGTTGTTGATCATGGAACCCCCACACAGATACAAATATTTGCCATCGGGTTGTTTTATGAGAAGCGCTACCATCCATGGGAATTCCGCGTAATATGTTTTTCCCGAAGATGCTGGATAAGGCGTTGCTAAAAAAATAAAGATCAATAATTGGTTAATAATCGTGATATAATAGATTAATACGCGTATCGAAATATTTCGTTAACATATTGAAAAATTTCACCTGGTGCATAAGCAGTACCACGTATACCGCAAACAACTTGAGCAGCTAGTGGATCTACCGGGTCATTAACAACGAGATCACGCGGTCCCGCTTGAGAATCTCCATTAATTCCAACGATACCAGCTGGTCGACAACAAACTTCATCAGCAGCAGTACAAATGGTAAATCGTGGATCGATGATACCAGCACCGTCGAGATTAACGATGTATCCTTCATTGCAAAACCAAGATTTGACACAGTAACAAGCATTAGCAGTGCCAGGAAATTTCATTTGTCCGAGACCATTAATGATGACAGTTGTATCGATGTTGGTTATTGGTCCAGTTCCTTGGCAGCAATTATTAACGTTAGGACAAGCTATTATTTGTGGCGAGTTGATTAAATTCGTACCAGATGGTATCATCAAATTAGGACCGTTAACGCATTGCAAACTATTCCCACAAACGAAACAAATTCGTCCATTGTAGTTGTACGGTTGTACGGTTGGCGTGATAACGGTTGGTATCACGTTAGATGATAATTTGCAACAAACTTGTCCTGCACCTGGACAGAGGAGAGTCTGTTGACGAGGAATGATTATACCTTCACCGGATGAACCTATCACTATCACGTTTTGGGGATCACATTGCCAGGAATAAACGCAAATACAATTGATCCCAGGTATTCCTGTTGGTAGGATTGTTATCGGGGCTGTTGGGAAAATGATTGAAGGTGCTGTTGGCGTTGTAACTGTCGTTGGGGGATTTGTTGGACGTGGCGTAGTTGTGGTTGTAGTTGTAGTTGTGCTTGTGGTCGTTGGTGCTTTTGTTGTTGTAGTGGTAGTGGTCGTTGGTGCTTTAGTTGTAGTCGTGGTTGGTTGCGTTGTCGTCGTTGTTGTTTGGGTTACGATATTTGCGTTCGGTAAATTGCAACATATTTCCAAATCTCCGGTACATCTTCGATACCTAAAAAAACCAATCGAAATAAAATTGCAATTTATTTTATTTTTAATCGAGAATCCAATAAAATCTTACCTGATATCGATGGTACCAGTCCCATCGGTGATAACAGTTCTGTTAACGTCGCACAAATAATACGGAACGCAAATGCAATCCGTAGTAGGTGGGGTGCTACTGATTCTTTCCAACTTTTGATATTTGTATTTGTGCAGGTGAAAAAAGGACGGTGAATTGTATTGATAATCGATTGGTTTTTTCATTAATTTAATCGACGAATAAGACGAATCGATTGATTTTAACGTACCATCGATCGTTGCTATCGATATCAACGCGATGATTTTTAATACTAAATTGTTACGAGACATTACAACAAATCCTAGATCCTTTCTACTCGACAACTCAACTACCATTGAATGAGATTTTTATTTTGACATCGGACGCTGTGTGTGTACTTAATTTGTTTTTCTTTTTTTATTTTTTTTTCCGTGGACAGGATACGTGTACTAGTACTTTCCGGTTTATGGGGGAATATCCAGATTTATAGATACGAAACTAATAGCGCGCGTTTGCTTTTGTTACCGGAGTAAATTACTGGATCTAAAACGTAACCACTACGAACAATAGACGGTTAATTCTTATCTATCCTATTTGTTAAAATAAAATTATTTACTCATTAAACGTGTCACCTCTCACGTTTTCTATTTTATATGATCTTTTTTGTATTCAAGGTTTTTAAGAGAACATCATCATTGGTTATCATTTTAACGAATATATTTTAATTAAATGTTTCGGATAAAAAAAAGAAAAAAAAAACATAAATTAATTTTTATTTTTTCCGTTCAGATTTTATTATATTAAATATTATAAATTATCGTGCAACTCTGATGATCATTATTTTGTTCAAATGAAAAATACAGTATTTCGTAATTTGCAATATTTTTTTTAATATTTCAATATCAACATTTATCAAATACATTATTTCTCTTTCAATCTTTCGATCGTTTGATATTTAATATATTGTTTGGATTTTTTATTTTAAATTTTTATTATTATTATAACATCAACGGAGAGAAAATTATTGAAAACTTAAAATTCGAATTTTCCAAAACCGATAAACGTAGACCGTGTGTTCTCAATAAATTATTATTTAAAAATGATTCTTTTCAATGATACTTTTTGAAAATCATTTAGTTGAATCGTTCGAATAATATTCGATCTGTCAAACACACACAGTCACAGTGATTTATTTAGAAGAATATTACAATCAACTTGGCGTGACGAGTGCTGACCTAATGACCTACTTAACACTAAACTTACCGTGACAGTTCAGATGAATAGTATTTCATTTAAAATTTAAATGCTCGGTATGTAATATTTATTTCTTTTTTTTTTTATATTTAATTGTAATTGGTTCGATAGAATTCATTATTCGTTTAACCGTCACAAAACTCAGCAGTCGTGTCACCAATTTATTTGAAATACTACAAACGAAATTTACAATGTAAATTGATGAAAAATATTTGAATAAAAATATTCGTTGGCAGGGGATCCGGGGTGGGTGTGGGGGGGGCTAGAAAGGATGAAATAATTTAACGAATCGGACAGAGATATAATTTACAATTTGAACGATGCATTTATATACGACATTGTTATTCAATGTTATACAAAAAGTTATATTTACAATTCAAAATTTTCATTTTTAACATAATAGTATTATTTTGATATATCGTAGACAAATTAATAAAAGTAAAGTAATGGAAGTATATATATGTGGGAACTATCTATATATATTATATATAGGATATCATTAGTTATTATTATTATTATTATTATTATTATTATTATTAATATTCAATTAAAAGAATTTATATATATATAATCCTATATATAGATATAATTGACGATTACAATCAATGGACACCCGGTATAATTATATTTTTCGAAAAATCATATTCATTCGCGTCACTATGGTTTCCATTTTTCATAGAGAACACATTTCGTTATTTCAATCAAAAGAAAGAGATATTTGCAATACGTTCTTTCTGATTTGTCTTTTCTTTATTATTTTCAATGAATTAATTAATCCGAAAGAATTATTTATTTTTAATGAAAATTTAAACGATTTCACGATTGAATTCTTAATGAAGAAATTTTCAATTAATATTTGCGCTAATTGATGGCACGATTTTTTTCGTGAATACTTTAAAATATATATGATTATATATAAATTACGATACTTCAATATGATTTCAAAATAAAATCAATTATAAAGTAATTGAAATATATAAATTTGTGTTAAATAAAATTTCACGAATAATAATCGGTCGAAGAATACTTTTTTAATCATTTTCTTATGTTTTTTTTTTTTTTTTTAATTTTTTAATTCGTTGGCTTTTATTTTTTTTTTTTTTTTTTTTTTTTTTAATAAGTAATTCAATCTTTTTTCTTCTACGATAAAATACTTTTATTCTCTTTTGTAATTTATTCGTGTTCTTTTTTCTTTATTTATCTTTTTCGTTTATCTCATTTTATTTTATTATTTTTTTGTTCATTTCTTCATTAAGATTCACTTGTACAACAATGTATTATTAAAGAAAAATAATCGATTTAATCTATTATCATTAATAACGTGATCGTTTAAAAAAATTCAGACTTATTTCTTTAATTGTTTACCAATAGTAATTCGTTTTACGTTCGAACAACGTGTAATCGAAGATCTATCATCGTAACTGGAATTAAATGATCTTAAAAATAAACTTAAGGATACTGGTTTAGCAATACGATTTAAGGTTGAAGTCCATTCGTTGTAACTCGAGGTTGTTGAAGGTTTTGTAATGTAACTTGACGTTAATGTTTTTTCATCGTAGATTATTGAATTGGATGATCTTTCGTCGTAACTTTTGTTCAATGATACTTCATTAGAATTTGTTGTTTTATTTATTAATCCTTCATTCGTTTCTATTATCTTCATTCCTAATTTTAATGGACAGTGACCCGTTGTGTGTGCTATATCCCCAGTTGCACCGCAAATTGGGCACACGTATTGTCTTCATTTAAAAAAAAAATAAACAAAATAATGTGAAACATTTGTAATTCAAAATTAACAAATATAAAACCCATGCAAATAAAAAAGAATCAAATAATCAATTAAATCGATATTATATTATTAATTGTTAATACCAACGAAGAATCTTTCAATTAAAAAAAAAAAAAAAAAAAAAAAAAAAATGTAGGAATCTGTTTTACCGACCGATGTGAAAAAAGAAAAACAATAAATCGCTACGAACGTTTTATAATAAATACGTTATACATCGTTTATATATTATTATTATAATACGAATTGATGTGTTAGTAACAATGCATTTAGTATAATAACATAATAAAAAATAAAATGATAGGAAACCAATAATTACCTTAAAATAGGGCATTGTACGCGACCATGGGTTTGTTTAAGTACGTGCGATTTGTAAAAAAATTCATGTTCGCCATTGTTCTTACAAAAGACACATACATTTTGTTCGGATTTCTTCAACTTTTTCTGTCGAAGTCGAAAACGCATATGGATATTCGATGTCGGTGATTGTCCATTTAATCTTTCCTCCTCTGATTCAGAAATGTATTCATAATCGACGCCATTTTTACGAAATTCGTCCATTGAATTCGCTGATTAGAAAAAAAGAAAAAAACATACGAACAATAATTTGCATAATTTGACATTAAAATTCTTTTCTTTCTTTTGTATTTTTTTGTTTTTGTATTCGTCGACATATTATATTCTTTGGTTAATAATTTTGTTTGTAATTTTAATATGGGAGAATACATAGAATTAAACGTTAACGAATCTTTATGAGTATATATATAAAATGGTTACAGATTTAGTAAACAACGAAAACGTTCGAATGTACTTAAAAAGAAAAAAAAAAGAAGGTAGACAAGAAAATCTTTCAAAATATTAACTTTCTCGCGATTTGTCCTCGCGACAAAAGTGATTCGAACGTTTAAATATATGTAATAATATATAACGTTAATGTAAAAAATTAAAATAGAAAAAGATAAAAAGAAGAAAGTTTCGAGGATACGTTTGAAAGATTAATAAACTTAACGTTATATCGAATTAAACGAAAAAAAAAAGAAAAAAGAAAAAACCGGTGTGAATTGTTTTATATACCAAAAAATATAATATATAATTAATGTATATAATATAATATTAATATTTGTATTACCAGCTGGTTTATAGTGTTGACATTCCTCGCAATAAATAGGCTGCGAAGCTTTATCCAAATGTTTGCAAGCATTGCATTCTGAAATAAAGAGAAATAAAGGGGGATTGTAATTTAAAATAATCATTAAAATAAATACAAATAAATGTAGAAAATATTTTGATAATAAACTATCCAATAAAAATGTTTATAATTAATTAATAAATATATATCATTACCATTGTGTGTGTGTGTGTGTGTGTGTGAAATTGATTAGATTGTTTGAGATCAATTTTTCTATTAAATAAAAATTTCTAAATGTTGATAAGAGTACAAACGATTGGTTTTAATACATTATATTATTTACTTCTTCTTCTTCTTCTTCTTCTTTTTTGAAAATAATTTTTCTCGACGATATTCTATTTACATTTTTTAACTGTAGGATAGACGATAGCATTGAGAATATGAAACCTAAATATATATTTCGAGTTATCGTTGGGAGAGTTGATGTTTGTTTACAAACAGATAGAAGGTTGATTAACAGACGAGAATAAGAGAAACCTATAGATCCCTTTTACTCAGAGAATAAAACGATTGTACACTATATCTTATAAATTGACAAATATTTTTAATATTTTAATCGATCGATCATTTAAAATTATTTTCTTTTTTTCATTATATTATTATTTTATTAATATAATAAAATAAATATAAATAATAATATAATAATAATATAAATTAAAATTATA
>NW_025113020.1:4954947-5105452 GCF_010416935.1 Polistes fuscatus
GGCGTCTATTTGAAAAAAAGTTGTTGTTTTTTGACTAAAATTTTCGCTTAAAATTGTTACAAAAAAAAGTAAGAAATTTTTTTTAAAATTTTTCCTTATACTTAATACTGAGGAATATATCTAAGAAGATTGTGTGAAAATTTGAAACCGATCGGTTAAGCCGTTTTTTGAAAAATCGAATCACCGACTTTGAAAATCCGTGAGAAACGCGTTTAAAGTTTCAAAGAGACGTTACACATAGTTAAAATTTTTGTTTGAGGCTTACATGAAGTGAAGAATATTTGTCGGATCGATTGAAATTTTCAGAGAATATACTTAAATATATGTACATTCCGAAAATGCAAAAAAAAAATCGATTTTTTGAAAATCCTAACTGCGTATAACCCCTTAACAAGTTTGCGTTTATCCGACGTCTTTTTAACCAAGATCATGGTTATTTGCTCTCTTATCCTTGTTGATTTCTTGATTGGGTATTTGCACAAATACGACTTTATAAAAAAACTGATTTCCCTAAATTTAAGATATCTCTGATTATAAATACATATGTTTTATTTATTTCAACAAACTCAACTTTACTTCTATCTTTTTAAATTACACTAATTATAAAAGATTTCCGTTATTATTTGTTGGAAGTTGTAACAAAACAAGATTCGGTATAAAAAAAAGTTACTTATATTATGAATAAGATTAGTATAAATGAAAAGTTTTCGTAAAAATGCATTTTTAAGTGGTAAATAAATAAAGAATAAAAATGCAAACAGATAACAATATTCTGATAAAAATAAGAAATATGATATTATTTTTTATTAAATACATATACAAAATATACATATTTTATATATAATTGTAGAGATATGTTAAAAGTGGTAGTGAATAATAAAAATTAAAGGTGGTTTTAATTAGATTACACGGGTATAATGTTATCTTCTCAGATAACAGCCTAATGCAAACTTCGAAAAAAAAAAAGTAAAAAATTATTTCAGATACATTTGCCGAGCTAATTTTTTATTTACGCGATTAAACTTGCACTTAAATTGAAAACATGATTAACCGTTAACCCTTTGACTGCGGCGCGTTCTCGGACGAATCCATCAATATGGACGGTGCGTTTTTCTCTTGTCGGTCGCTGCGACTAGTTGTCCACTGACTGATAGACACTGACAGTGACCAAAACAGTACCCGGAAATTTGATGCTATTCTTATGGTTTAAAAAATAATAATGGCAAAAAAATTAAAAATATCAATTTTTTTTATTTATATTAAGTATCTTTTTAAGCTATTTTAATTTACTTAACTTTTGTACATTCCTTAATAATAATCGGTAAATAAATATAAAAGAAAAAATCCAAAATTTATAATGTAACAAAGAATCTGACAACTTTAACAGGATATTTTGATAATTTTAATATAATAATAAAAATAATAAAACCATAATGAACGAATAAAGTGTTATGGCTAAAAAATACAAAGGGCGTATATATACGCCTTTAGCAGTCAAAGGGTTAAATGTTTTAATTCTCTAAGCGTATCCCAGTATTAACAGACACGAATCGATACTCCGTTTTCTATTCTAACCGATAAAACTACGTCTTAGTTATTTTCTAATTTGCAAATATAACGAAACAATTTTTGTCTAAATTAATTTCTGTGAATAATTTTTTGATTTAATCAAATAGAAAATGTTTACATTTAATTACGGTTAACTTAATTACGAAGATTTATTTCACATATAATTTTATAGTGTTAATATTGATATTTGATTATGAAGACAATAAAAATCTTATGTTACTATTATTAACATTCCTGTCGGATAATTTATATATGGGCCGTTTATTTTGAAAATGATGCAAGTCTTTTTTTCTGTTTCTTAAGGAAATTAAAGTTTACATATTTTTCAATTAAAAAATATAGGTTAATTATGTCAAGTCTGGCAGTGTTTCTACTAATTTATCTCAATATGTAATTTACATATATAAATTTCTTTCTACGTAATTTTTTTACAGGCCAATTTTAAATTGGACAAAGCATTGGCATTTTTAAAGGAATTAAACACCAACCAGTTATAAACAAAAAGTTTATGCTAAATTAAATATAAATTACGTGATCTTATTTTTTTTTTAAATGGTGGACTTACACCACTTTCAAAGTAAACTGCCAATATGCGTGTTAAATTAAAATCGTGTAAAAAAAGTTTGCGTAAAAACAACATCGGGTTTATATTATCTTGGAAGTAAGTAACTATCCATTAAGTTGAAAACCTCTGATAATTAGATTTTAAAAAGTATACATTATAACCCGCTTAGTACAAAGTTATCTTAGAGCTCTAAGAGAAAACTTTTTTTCATTGATATCCGAAAAAACTGGCCAGAAAGATAACAGAGTTAATGTAAAGATCTCTTATGCGCCGTTTTTGACGTCGTTAAGAGCTCTAAAACCTGATATACAATAGTTAACATTAATAAGATGTAATTCGGAGGTTATTTAAGATATTCTTTTTTTATTGAATAAAGTAAAATATTTCATATTTTAATAATTTACTTTTTCTTGTAGTTGATACATTAGTAGAATGCTTATATTGAAATAATAATTATTATAATTAAATTCAAAAATATAATAACTTTATAAAATATACTATAATTATAAAAATTATAATATACTATATTTTAGTTACTATAAGCTACTCGTATAATATTTTTTTTTTTTTAAATAGAAGAGGTGAAAATAGAATCAATAATAATTTTATAAATACTGTTTCTAATGTTGACAATAAAATCTTTAAATTATTAAATTTCTCTATCTTTTTTCTCTCGTTTTATTTCTTAGTTTCATTTTCTCGCAATAAAGTACATATTTATATATGGATCATATTTATATATGTATCAATTGATTATATATTTTTAACACGATAAATACAAGTTTCGCTTCTATCGGGCATTTGAAGGCTACACACATTTTTTTTGTTTTATATTTTTAATACTTGTAAAATTGTTAAGCCTTAGCACTCTTCGAAAAATTGTTCAAAGTAGCACAATTTTGCGATATATTTAAATAATTAAATAATGTAAAATAAGCGAAGATCTATTGAGCTTTTGATAAAAAGCTATGATAAGCTCTTTTGTAGTTTTAGAATGTTTCATTAAAGCAAATATAAATCTACTACTTATTTCTCTCTTCTATCTCTTTGTATTTTAGTTTTCAAAGTTCTCCGCTTTGTCTCGTATTACGTTACTTGGTTCAGCAAGCGGTAAAATTGCACTTTACTGTTCACGATTCATTGTGTGATAGTCTTTCATTAATGCATTGCAATTTGTATATTTTATTGGGTTGTCCGTAAAGTTCGGGTCGGTTTATATAAATACATATGTTCGATTTATATTTTCATTATATAAATTAGTTTTTTTTTTCAAAATTATTTTTTTTTTTACATATATTATGAATATTTAATTAAAAAAAATTTTTTTCTTATTTTCCCGGTAGAGAGTTGTAAAATCGCATAACTCTGGTAATATTTAATCGAATTTGACAATATTTATGTAGTTTAATAGCTGCCATATCAAAGAGTAATTAAAACATAAAGTTTTGGTATTTGTTTTTCCAATCATAAGTTATTGCGTCTTAAAAATAAATAAGAATTAGTAAAAAAGTCGGGAAATTTTAAAGCTATTTTAAAAAAGAGAAGAATGCGGCTCAAGTTGTTCAAGAATTGTGAGTTTTATGGACATGATATAGTATCAGTATATTTGTGAGATAAAGTTGGTTCAAGTGTTTTCAATCTGGAAATTTAGATGTCTAACACTAAACCTTCCGACATTTCATGTATTCCTATTCCTACCAATAAGCAGTCAAATGATCGTTTCAAAAGAACATAAGTATCTTAATATAGAAAGAGATTTTGGCCAATTGGATAGTAAACATAATATTTTTCTGGTGCTACAAAAAAAACCCGCTCCCCGCTTTTCTATTTAGAAAGTTTTACTTATGAATTTTTAGCACATTTTTTTAAAAATTACAGCATTTTTTATTGCACACTTTTACCATACGTATTTTTTACATTTTATACAAATTTCGTTAGTCTTATTGACTTTACAATATCTTATCGATCAACTCTGCTCTTTACAATATTTCGTTAAGTGTATCCTATCGGTCCTGATATTTCCTTGAAAATATTATAAATCGGTGCTCTTCCGCGATTAGATAGACCCTTCTTTTATTTTTTGCCAGACAGTTCCGTCCATAGCAATTTCAATCCCTTCCTCATTTATATATTCAAAATATTCAATATGTATATTCAAAATATTCTCTTCGTCCGTATCGCTGTCAAATAAGTCATAATTATTTTCTGATATATCATCGATATCGGTAACTTCTTGGTCATCTTCTGAACGATCCTCATTGATATTATTTATTTTGTCTAATAAATTGATATTCCTCGAATGTCTTGACATTTTTAGGGATGAATATACAAATGATAAAGTAAAAACTAAAATATAAAGATATAAATCAAACAAGGCATAAACGTTGAGACCACCGGTGGGTAACACTTTACTGTTCCGTGGGGCGGCATGACCCACTTGTGGATCACTTGTTTTCAGAAAATTAGTCGTTAAGAAAATAAGTTGATTTTATTATCTCTCAACATTACATATAAAAATTAAGTATTATAAACATTAACATTCAATATTTTAAATGGATACAATTATTAATTTATACCTATGCAACTTTTCAAAATAACGATGTTGCCCCGCTCCACGAAGCGTAAGGAGATAAGACAGTCCCGCCTCACGCGGAAAAACGTAGATTTTCGCCCCGGCGTGAATGTGTTAAATACAGTAAGACCTCTTTTTGTGCGGTCTTTTTTTATACGATTTTCTTTTTGTGCGATTTCTTTTGTGCGATTTTCTTTTTGTGCGATTTCTTTTGTGAGATTTTCTTTTTGTCGGTATCTAAATCTCAGCAGCGTTGCTACCAGTTTTATGTTTTCTTTTAATGTATGTACATATACATGTTGTGGACGAACTCTGATTACATGGTCTCCTTGACGATGATGTATCCGGACTTCGCGACGCTGTTCATCAGATTTAAACAATCTCCTAACAATTGCATACATATTGTCGCTCGACGCGTGAACAGTACATACGTTTCGTATTCAGAGTTTTATCCACTCTATTTTTAGAGTTTTATCCAAATTAGTTACTTTTGTCTCTATTTATACATATGCAATTTTTATGGTTTTAACTTTATTTTTAGACATAAGTACTTCTTTAAAATGAATTATAGCAAAAAGAAAGTAAAAAGACAGACAATTCCATTAGAAACAAAAATTCTAATATTAAATAGACTAGCAGATGGTAAAGGATCCACAGCTGTTGCTAATGAATTTAAATTAGGTGAATCCACGATCAGAGCAATACACAATCGTTCGAGTTAAATATATGAATCTCTTAATAATACAACAAACGACAGTAGTAAAAGAGCATCATATTCGAGAAATATTGTAAAAGAGAAGACGGAAAAGGCTCTCGTCTTGTGGATTAAAGATTTAACTAAAAAACGACTCCCCATTCACAAGGAATTAATTCAAGAAAAAGCTAGAGTGTATTTCAATCAACTAAAGGTTTTAGAACCAAGTTCGACATCCTGTTCGCAAAACGTAAATTTTTCTGCGAGCAATGGGTGGTTTACTAGATTTTTAAAACGATACGGACTTCACAATGTGAAGATACAAGACGAGGCAGCGTCCGCTGATGAAACAGCTGCTATGAATTATCGGGAAGTATTAGCAAAAATCATTGATGATGGTGGATATTGCCCAGATCAAGTATTTAATGCAGATGAGACTGGGCTATTCTGGAAAAAGATGCCCAGCCGAACATTCATTGCGAAATCTGAGAAAACTGCAAGTGGTTTTAAAGCGGCAAAGGATCGAATCACACTTCTTCTTTGCAGTAATGCCTCGGGTGCAAAAATGTTAAAACCCCTTATTATAAATAAAGCTTTGCACCCACGTGCGCTAAAAGGCATAAGTTTAGCTGAGTATCCAATACATTTCATGGTCAATAAAAAAGCATGGGTCACCTCAACTTTATTTGTAACATGGTTCAACGAATCTTTTGTACCAGAAGTTGAAGAATACATGGTAGAGATGGGTCTCCCATTTAAAGTGTTGTTAATTGTTGATAATGCACCCGGCCATCCCTGTATAGAACATCCCAACGTACAAATAGTCTTTTTACCACCGAATACGACTAGCCTTATACAGCCACTAGATCAGGGCATAATCGCAAATTTTAAGAAACATTATGTAAAATTAACTTTTAGCTACATTTTGAAACAGATAGAGAACGATAAATTAACTCTGACTGAAGTTTGGAAAAAATTCTCCATATTAGACTGCATAAACAATACTACTGCAGCAATTGGTCAAATAAAACAACACACATTAAATTCGTGCTGGAAAGCGATCTGGCCTGAATGTGTAATAGCACGAAATGTAACCGAAAACGCGTCTAGGTTATTAACTGAAATTACTGCGCTCGCACATAACATCAGCGGAGAAGGATTTGATACTTTCAGCGAAAATGATCTAGACGAAATGATTGAGGACCAACCTGTCAATGATAGTGACATTATTAATAATCTGACAGATTATGAAGATGGACAATAAGAACTGGAATCTATTACAGCAGACAAAATATATGCAGGGCTCCAGATGTCTAAAATATTAGAAACGCATTTTCTTAAAATAGATTCCAATGCGGAAAGAAGCAAGAAATTCCAAGATGAGCTTAGATCGTGCATGTCTCGCTATCGTGACGTTTACAAAGAATTGACCAATCGACCTTCGTCACAAAAACTGATCACGGACTTTATGGTACCAAACCAATCAATTGAAATCCCATATTCAAGCGACGAAAGCGATTTTGGAATAATTCATCACAAGAAGATGCGCGTTTTGGATTACGACGACGATTAGCAGTGAACTACGTATGTACATACTTAATATGCATTTTGAAAACTTCCCCATGTACTGTATATGTACAAAGAAGAATAAAATATTTTTACAATTTCTCCAAGTCTAATTTAATTATTTAATTTGATTAAAAGCATTTTCACATCTATATTTCGCAAATAATTGATGTATTTTCTAAGTGCGACTTTTTTTATGCGGTCTCTATCCACCGCACAAAATGAGGTTTTACTGTATATCGTACAAAGTTGTTTATAATATGTAAGTATTTATAAAATTACCGAATATTTTTTTGTACGATTTCTTTTATGCGGTCCCTATCCACCGCACAAAAAGAGGTTTTACTGTAAATAGAACCTAAAATAATGAACAAACAAAGATTATTTTTCTTGAATAACAAATTTTTTTAATAACATCTCACTTTAATGAATTTTTTTAAACACGTGAGGTATGCATTAGTTTCCGGCAGATTTAATAGTTCTAATTTTTTCCGAACGCTAATCAAGTAAAATATACTCCTCTATCACTGATTGTATTGTGCGCAAATTTTCCCAACATGGAGTTCTTTAGTGATTGTGATACGCTAATGATCAGGAAGAAGAAAAGTTGAATTAAAATAAGAAATAAAACACGTGATTGAGCCAATAGAAAATACATAATATTTTTATTAGCTCTTCAGGGAAAAGCCTTGCGGCATATAAATCCTCATTGATAAATTGTATATAATACTGAACAGCGTCCAACTAAAGATTAAGACACGTGGTTCACCTTCTCGCTCGTCTCGCTTCTAGATAGATACAATAATGAATCTCGCCTCTGGCTCGTCTGTAGAGTGTCAAGAGAGTTTAAACACTTCGCTTATTCTCTTCCTCATCGGTTTGCTGCTTTCGCGGTGATGCACCTCTCTCTCGTATGTGGAAGTATAAGGGATACACTTATACCTCGCTTATATACAGGGTGATTCACTAACTCTTGCCACCAAGATAGCTCCGAGAATGTGACAGTAGCAGGAAAGTTTATACAACAAAAATTGCAAGAAAAATTCAGGAGTATAATATGACATCATTTTTTTTTGTTGGGTTTAGTCGCTTCTAAGATTTAAGAGACAAGTTTGTTTTTTTAAATGGAATGCTATGTTTTGGTACTTATTTTTTGATTATAACGGCTGTCGTGGTGAATCCAACTTTGTGTAACATTAAATACAGTAAATATTTATTAAATATGACGTACTCATTAAACCTGACTATTCCGTCTGACTGTTTCGTCCTTTGTCGGACACCTAAAGGATGATGTGATCTGATGCAAGCACGTCGCGGAGGAGTTGTATCGTGGCTGGGCTGGCTGGTTCGCCAAACTTGACCTTTGTTGATCTTCAAATACCTTAATGTTGCACATTGTTGGATTCACCATGATAGCCGCTATCAGAAAATAAGTGCCGAAACATAGCATTCCATTTAAAAAAAAAAATTACCTCTTAAATCTTAGAAGCGACTAAACCTAGCAAAAAAACTGAAGTCATATTATACTCCTAAATTTTTCTTGCAATTTTTGTTGTATAAACTTTCCTGCTACTGTCACATTTTCGGAGCTATCTTGGTGGCAAGAATTAGTGAATCACTCTGTATATTGTTTTCTTGTCGTATAATATCTGTCCTAATGGTGGGCGTGTACTTTCCAACGGAAGAGAATAGCAAATGCGGTTTTGTTAGCGGGCATAGCAGGGCGTGCTTAGCAATGGTTAAAAGAGGGGGGTGGGGCGGCTATTGACACTCTTCGATGTTCCCTAAATGACCAGAGGCGACAATGACTATGACCATATTTTTGGTAAGATTAATATAACCGTACGTATACCTACATTAAAATTAAATAAACTGCAAATATTAACGTTTGAAATGCAAAAAAGAATATAAAAAGTTGTTTTCAAACGATTACATACTCTTTCAAAAGTAATTTTTATTACATTTTATTGTTTAAATTAATTAATAAAACGCGTGTCTCATAAATCCGAACAATAATAATAAAAATAGACCGTTAATTATAGAATAGATCTTTTTCTGTCTTATAAGCACGGTCAATACAATATTTACTGTACGTATTATTTAGACACTATTAATATTGGGTAGGCAACTAAGTGATTGTCAACTAATAAACTATCATATAAATATAAAAAGATATCAGAAAAATTCCCAGTGTAGATAATAATAAACAAAATTGCAAAATTGACACTCACTTAATTATTTACTTGGAAGTTACCGCAACGGAGTCGCAAGAGTTAAAACGTAGGTACTTATACTATAAAGGCATAGCATGTACGGTCGTCTTTGGTATGTGACTTATCCTTTTACTTTTCCATTCGTTTTTTCTTCCTCGCAAATAAACCTAAGTAACGTTGATACCTTTTTTTATATATATTTGCATTTATTTTATATTTATTATACTTTAACGGAAATGAAAATCTGTTGTACATTTCACATTTACATATAATCTAACTATAACATGAACGTAATCTATAAGTAAATAGAGGGTTAGTCTATAACAATTATGAGCTGGTAATATAACCTAATTATTTTTTATTTTACGAAAAAAATGCTTAGGACAATGTTACACTATTTTAAAGGCTGTATTTGATAGGAGACATTGTCTCTTAATTAAATTTTTTTACATGAATTTAAAGTCATTAGTATTTTTTTATTTAAATTATACTCAGTTGTATTTTTTTTAATCCTTTCGTAACACTAAATGGTAAAGTGTTAGGATACAATGTTAAAAGCTAATTTGCTTAGAAGGAACACAATTCTTTTTCTTTTAAATGTCGTACATATGCCTTATAACATTTGTTAAAAATATGATCGTAAATATGTAGTTCTTGAATCATTCAATTTTTTGTTCCAAAAATTTATGTTTTAAATTCAACCAAAAAATTAAAGTCGCGCGAATTACGAGATATTTTTTTCACCATACTTTCGTGTACCAATAACTTTTTGATATTGAATCTTGATATTTTCCTCCTGTGTCAGGATTTATAATAGTTATTTAGAGAAAGGTTCTATTCATTTTCACTGAAATTGTGTCAATTATTCTACTCCTATAAGCTTAAGAATTGTTTAAGTAGAAAAAAAGGTAGCGACTTGGACTAGTGGGAATAAATAATCCGTTATAAAAATTATTAAATAATTATCACTGTCATAAAATTATAATTTTATATCAAGTGCTGGTAATTTTTTTCTTTTTTTCTCTTATGCATGAATTACTTTCTGTTGTAAGGGCCAATTTGTGGCATTGTATACTTAAATACTACAAATTTAGTGTAACTAAGGGAGAGAGAATATTTTCACCTTTCCTCTTCTCTTTCCTCCCTCCACCCCCATTGAATAAAGATGCCAAATAAAATTCAAATTAATTTACAGAGTTTCTGATATAAGTTAATTTCCTTAAAGAAATTGATTTATTGTAATTATTTCATCGCTCAAAATACAGACTTAATAATTACTATCGGTTTCACTAAATACAGGATATGGATTTAATAACTAATCAAAAACTGGATTTATAGGGTATTTGTTCTTATAGGTTGGTTATAATTTACTGACTAGCTGACTTTGATACTTACCGATCCTTTTTAACTACATGACGTTAGAGTTTATTGAAGATTACTCGTAATTATTATTGGATACAGTAATTAACACTCATAACTCCGATTGTTTAGGAGCCTTATTGCATTACGAGAAATATCAGACTGATATAAGGTTTGAGATATTTGGTGGAATGCGCTTTTATTACTAAAAGTGTTGTAGCTTTTGTGAATTGTTTGTCCTTAGGAATACTGTATATATGTTCGTATAGTCATGTAAGGATCTTCAATTTCTTTACTGTGCACGGACACATGCACGCGCCTTCTCAAACTGCTTGATAATAAAATTTTACTCTTTCAAGCTTCCATGTTGTAAGGACAGAGTAAAAGACAGGAGCTCGTTTACTATTAACGATGTATTCTGTTATTTTGTTACAACATAGATCAGCGTGGCGATTGGTTTCTGTTGCGAATTCTGTTCTTCTCACAGCTTTATTTACTACCCTGATTTATTCCTAGATTCTGTTAAATTATAGCCTGTTTTTCGATAATTTTTGGAATTCCTTCGCTTCTATAGTTCTTGTGAACTTAATATATAGCGGAGGGTTAGTTTCCTCCAAAATAAACATGGCAAAGGCTTAATAAAGTAAGGTACTTCTGTAATCATTTAGTTTAAAGGGGAAGAGGGTTCTCTCTATTTTTTTGTTATTCCCTTATGGGAGGACCGTAAAAGTAACTTCTTTTCGATTATTTTTTGAAACTTTTCACATTTGTAATAGTCCATGAGAATATTTATTGTATTTACATAAAATATATATTCAAGCGTTTTCGAAAAAACGAATAGAAATTTCGCAAAAATGATCCTCGTGTCTCTGATGCGTTAGATCGATTCCTCGATAGGAAAGAAATTTTTTTTTTTTTTTTTTTTTTAATATATACATATACATATACATATATATATATATATATATATTAGACAAAAAAAATGATTTGGGGTTAGGTAAACGAGTTATTGCTATAAAGCAGAGAAAAAACGTATTTTGTTTAATTGTTATACATAAATTATATAATTAAAATATATATTTGGTTATTTATTGAAGTATACCAGAATAATTGTCTTTATGAATCTTCAATTCCTACATATATGGCATGAACACGTGTATTCCTAACAAATAATAACAATGTACGCTCTAATTCTCCTATAACACAATTAATTCGTTCTACATTTAAACAAAATCGTGTTAAATAAAGAACAAATTAAAAAATAAAATAAAAAAATAACGCAATAGAATGAATAAGCCTTCGTGTTAGACAAGAATAATCTAAATTTTTTAACTCGTTATATTTGGAAAATCGTGCTATAAGAATACCGTATTATGAAAGAACATTTTATTCTATTAATTTACATAGAGATCGTATTACAAAAGGATTCATTGTAATTTAATAAAATATAAAAATTGTTAAATTAATTAGTCGATCCGATATATTTTCAATTTTTTTTTTCTTTTACAAATGAAAATCCATTCTCTACTCAGTCGTTTCTTTTCTTCTTATTTCGTAGGAAGTACGCCTGGAAAATCTACGTTTGTTCGACTTAATCGACCAATTAATCGTCAAGTTTTTTCACAAACATATCTTACACAATAATATGAAATAAAAAATATTAATCACATTGATAATATACGTTAGTGCAAAAATGTGTTAACCGGTGTTGACGACTACGTGTACGACGAAAAGTAAATCGTATGGTATTGACACGTCGCATTTGTTTGATATTTTCAACAACAATAAGACACATATGAGAATAATTATTGATCGATATGGAAAGATTAATCCATGATGATGTTATTAAGATGAAAAAATATATAATTTTAATAAAGAATAAAGTAAATTTTAACAATATTATCGACTAAACTATCATCTGAAAAGTGTATGCTTCGGAATATATTATAAATAATGAACAAAATCTGATAGATAAATGGATAAAAAGTAGATATTATGAAAGCCCATAAACTAAACTTTCGATTGATATATAAAACAAGTGTTGGGAACGTTTAGTATTATTTAAAATAAGGTTGATATTACGATGTCGGAATTGTCTGCGTATCTTTCTAATCGAGACGTTCGTGCGCCATATCGAGAGAGTCTCTCTTCATGGTCCGCGCTACGATACAAAATGAGGGTCATTCCTTGCGCGGCAGAGTTTGATACACCTAACTTAAAGGAATCACATCGATATATACATCGTCCTTTGCCGAAAATTGCTGAAGAGGACTTAACGAGTTATAAACTATTATAACAGAAGGGAAAGAACATCCTACGATATCTTACAATGGAGGACTTAGTCAATACTTCTGGAGCAGCAGTTGAGAATTCAACTGAAACGACTACGGCAACACCGAAAAAAGTTGCTAAACCTAAAGCCAAGACTCAAAGGCCAAAATCTACTCATCCACCGACATCTGAAATGGTGACTGCCGCCATTAAGGAATTAAGGATCGTAAGGGTTCGTCGTTGCAAGCTATCAAGAAATTCGTTGTAGCTACGTACAAGGTTGATGGCGAAAAGGTAACACCATTTATCAAAAAATATCTAAAAAATGCAGTCTCGACTGGAGCCGTTGTTCAGACGAAAGGAAAGGGTGCGTCTGAATCGTTCAAGTTGTCGACCATTAAGGCGAGCCCTGCCAAAGCTAAATCTCCACGAGTTATTAAGGAAAAGAAAGTAGCTGACAAATCTGTAGAAAAGAAGACTGCTGTAGCACGCAAATCGGCTGCTACTGCTGTTGCTAAGAAGACCAAAGCACCGGCTAAAAAAGCTGAAACTGTGAAGAAAGCAGCCGATCCGAAAAAATCGAAAATTGCAACATCAAGATCTGCTACTGCTGCTGCTGCTGCCGCTGCCGCAGCCGCCGCTGCTGTTACCACCGAAAAGAAAGTTGCGAAGAAACCAGCTACACCTAAAACTGTCTCAAAAGCTAAGAAAACTGCTAAGGCACCAGCTGCCAAAACTAGAACTCCTAAACCGAAGAAGACAACTGCCAAGGCTGTTGCCAAAAAATAATTTTTTCCACCAGAATCCTATAAATTGGCCCTTTTCAGGGCCACAACGTTTTTTATAAGTCATTGTGTCAAATAGTTTTTTAATTTATAGTTTGTAGTAATTGTGGTTGTATAAGTAAAATAATAATATTTAGTGTTATTTTCTACAACATCTGTAAATATGTAAATACAAAGTTTTAATAAATTTTATTAAATAAAAGTATTCGTTTATTTAGTTTACTGTCCCCTTTGTTCATCTACTTATAGCAAACTAGTATTTAATGTGATATAGATAATAATTCATTCAGTACTAATTTAAGTAATTAAATAAGAAGCCCCAATAATAACTACAGAATTTTAATAAGAAAACATTTAAAACCAGTTGAATACTGTAAGCCAAAATCTATTTTGAAAAACAAAAATATTTGTAAACGTTTCAAGACTTATTTTTTTTTTCAGAACTAGTCTTTTTAATTGAATATTCATTTAACCTTTGAAGACTTAAGAATATAATCACTCTTTCAACTCCAAATATATATTAGATAAGAAAAAAATCAAATAGACAATCATATATTTTTCATTAATTTACAGAACAAGTCCATGAAAAAAAATACTTCATGTAATTTTAAATAATTAAATTTAATCTGTAAATAATTGATTTACTGAAAGATACATTTGAGTATCACCTATTGGTGATTGGTCTTTTTATTACAAGACCAAGTTATTTTCATTCACAGTTTGATTGTAATAATATAATATAAAATACAATAAAAAATTTAAGAACTACCATTTTAAAGCAGATGATATGAATAGATGAAGACTCGTCATTAAACAAACAATGATTCCTTTTTTTTCTTAAACGAATCATTATTTTCTAGACAATATTTACAAAACATGAAATTGCTCCTTTGGCTTTTCGTGTAATGAAACAATATTATTATCGGCTAAATGACTAATTTAATACTCTTCTGAAAGAATATGCAATAAAAATTCTTTATTTACCAGTGTATTTTTAACTGTGAATTATGATATTACAACTTACAATAAAAAACATAATGAAATATATATGAAATATGATATATATATATATATATCATATTATAAAGAATGTTCAATTGATTTTATTTTTTTTAATTTTTCTAGAGGAAGTTATATTAATTTTGTAGGGAACATAATAAAAATGTGGATTTTTATTAAAAAGCATGTGAAGTTTCCTCGTTTCGTCAACGTAATTACTTTTTTATTATATTGAGAAATCAACTTTTCTCTTGATCTCTTCTTTTCATAATTTAGAGAATTCTTTCGCTGCAATAGATTTTTTTTAATGATTGTTTATCGATATCTAATAATGAATTCGGCTACACTTGTGCTTGTTTGGTCCCAAGATTTTTATAGCCTTATTATTTTTCTTGTGTCGTATAATATACTTTACAATAATAAAAACCAAAAATAATAAAAGATCAGAAAAAAAATATTTTCTCTGTTAAAGAATCGATAGATACTCGTTTCACAATTCGAATAAGTCACGTAGTTAATTTGACTTCGGACACTAATTTAACGTTATCATCGAAGCATGATTCAAATAATAGGGATGTTACATTACAATCGTTCGATTAAAATCTATTGCTTTTAACATGAAGCTAATAATATTTAACAGTAATCAATTGCTTCTAATAAGTTCGCAAAGATAAATAACTGCGTAAAGATATTCGGCTTCCTGCAATGGAGTTGTAAGAAAAGAGACAAATTGATTTCTTAATTGTTTATAGTTGAGCCTAGTTTTTTATCTATTATATTTGAAATATGTGCATTATTTTTAAATATTTTTGAAATACATTGTCTCTCGTTAATCTATCATATTTATGTTAGGACATGCTCCAAAATATAATATAAAAAAAATATTCTTTGTCAGCTGATCCATTCCTGTCGATATTTTCACAGTAGTAAATTTTTGAGATAAGAAGTATGCATTTCTTCGGTTTATGGCCTTTCAAGTGTAGGTTTATCCGTCCTTGACATAGTTTGTTCTCTATTGGTTTAATAAATTTATTTATTATATAATACATTTAATTAGATAATGTTTTAAAAACTAGAAAATACTTGGTAGCAGCAAAGTATCGAAGCAAAGGATCTTCAAAAAATTATGAAATATAAAAAGAAAATAAACGCAAACAGGAAATAGTAGAAGATTGTAAGAGTGACCAGGAATTTTTAAAAGTTTAGTCCCTCAACAACGGTGTGATAAAATATTTGTTGCTTAATAAATACCGTAAGGCATCGGTTGGATCTTAAACAAGTCGCTAAGTGGAATATTTTAAAATTCTCGCAAGAAAAATATATTATTAGGAACCAAAGAAATGAAGTTATTCTATGCAAGACTTAACATAACTAAAGTTTTGAATATGTTACGTCTTGTGGCGTAATATAAGATTGTTAAGGTCGTGAAGGCTTTACCAGGAAATGACCTTTACGTTAACCAACCTTATTTTGCAAGTATTAACTTGATACTGAATAGTGGAATACGTGTCACTAATCGATGAAATGTAATAAAACATGATTTTTCTCCCACACTCACTCTGTCCATATTTGACTATGTATTTCTCCATCAATACAGAATAAGTAACAGAATAAGTGGAAAATATTATACGAATAGCTTTAAAGCAGAAATACAAATTCCTGTAAATATGTCTTATTTGACCTTGTTTCGGAGTTACATCGAATTACGTGGTGTTTCTATCGCAATGATTATTACAAAAAGCGGAAATAGGACGTTAAACTGGATGTCGAACAACCTATATAGTTAACGCATGATGAAGCACCGCTGGGTCTTGCTACCTGACCTGTTCGTTCCTCCGATTTGAATCTGTTGGATTCTCACTCGTGAGGCTATTTAAAAAACATTCTCTATAAAAAAAAACCTATAAACAATGCAGAAATACTTCGTGAAAGGAATTATCAAAAACTTCCAGTATATCCGAGCAATTGTTCGAAAATATGGAGAGAGAGTAAGGCAATCGCCCGTAAAACGACTGCAAGCTTGTGCATAGGTACAAGGAAGCTATTTTGAACACCTCTTGTGAATGTAAGTGCATTCAGTTAATCCAAACTCCGATTCGATATAATTTCTAAACATGGTCAAATAGGATATATGCTCATATAAACTTTTGTTCTGATTTTGATGTGTTGAAGTTATCTCATAGTATTCCGCGTTTATGCTACTACATCCTGTATATTGATCGGTCTATCTGTATGTGTATATGTATGTTTTACATATTTCCACTCACTATACCTATACACTCTCTCACACTCATGCTATCTACGAAATTGTTTACATAATACATTCAAGCCATCACACAAGTGTAACATATTTTTAATATTTATTATTTATGAATTGATTTCTTACATATCTGAAAGACTTTCACTTCTTCTATCAACAAACTCCGTTAAAATGCTTAAAAGCTTTACGGCGTTCAGATCTAACGTCCGACAATACAAATAATCCAAAAAATCCTCAAATCAATCAGCCTTACTCATGTCAGTGAAAAAAATCCTGTGGCATTTGAAAATGCATTTGCTACGCGAAAGAGTACATGCACTAGAAAGTAAGAATTGGAATAGTTCAGAAGGAATGATTCCAAAATAGAAATGGACAGATGTATATATTCTTTTGGTTGAATCATACACTAAATTAGTAAGTAAATATTTACACTTATAATTTTTCTGTCGAATCGTGTACTTTAGTTTTAGTTGATAAATCTGCAGTTAGTATCCAGTTTAACCAGTACTGATTATTAGGTTGGAATTTCTCAATCTTAACACATCGTTGACCGGCAATTTTACTAAAAATTTATCTCATGTCACTGGCTATTATTTCGTAATTGGATGTGGAAGTAAGACAATAAAAGTAAACTTTAATAAATTTTATTTATTATTCAACTTTTAATATTTCCTTTTCGTATGATAAGCTGTATAACAATCACCTACGTGTAATGGTACACAACAGCTTTTACAAATATATCTTGTTTGCTTCGTTTTCACTTTGAAGAGCATACTCTACATGCTCTACTCGGATTTGCTTTTCTGGTAGTGACTTTGTTTCTAAGACGTGGTCTCTTACTTGTCCGGAAAACCTGAAAGGTGTGTTTTTATAAGGCGCTGTTTTAGAAATTCGAGAAGTGTCAGAGTTGCGTCAGGGTTGCTACATTCTTTGAAATCCACATTAACTGTTAAATTTTAATTAATTCTCTATCTACTTCCAGTAGAAATTTTGTGTATCTTGTTTTATTTTCTGGCAAATAGGTACAGTACAGTTTATAAGCATTGAACAAGGTGCAGTTTATCAGAAAAAATGCTAACTTTTTTTACCCCTTTACAGTTTTTCGTAAGATACTGCTGTTCGCCAAGTACTGATCTGCACGATCTACCCCTTTCATATGTTTATTGTATTGCAATATGCAAGTAGGTTTGATTGTGTCGCCTTTGCAATTTTTTTTCGATTTCCACTTTGTATGTGATGTAGACTTTTGTTTCACGTAGAATAATTTTAATATAGAACATGATTAAATATATATATCAATATCCTCGAAAAGGTTATGATTTTACAGAATATCCTCTAACTATCAAGGTACTATTCGTATAATTAATGCTTCAACTACACGAGATTGAAAGAATTGTTAATAAATAAATTGTAGCTTAAAATTTTTTTTAAATCGTTGTAAAATTTTATTTCAAATTTTATTCTTGACGTATGAATAATTTGAAGGTAGACGTTTTGATTTTATTTTGGTATATCAAACGCGTATGCGGTAATGTAGATATATACATAGCACATATGACGTTGATACGGAAACGCGAACTAGTTTCAAGTCAAGCTAACGTGGCTGAACCTGTCAAGGGAATATCAAAACATACAGAAAGAGAAGGAATCAGTTTTGCATTAATATACATATCATCAATGCTTCAGAATTGTATTTGTGAAGACGTTGAAATTCGTATAACAATCGTGTAAATTACCAAGTGGTTATAGTTACCTTATTAGAAGTAATGATCGGTTACTTATAAATTATATTGTTTGTTCATTTTAAATTGAATAACCACAATAAAATATTTTTAAATTTGCGGATGTTTCACTGAATGTAGTACTATTAAGATAGATATAAGTTTCAGATGTTCAATCAATCGGTATTATGGTAAAATGAAATCTTTTTTTTTTTATTTATAATGTTAGTATGAGATATCTCACACTTGTTTTTATTATTGGTGTTACTGAATTGAACTTGGAAAAAATTGTTTGTCCATATTTTCAGGTCTTTGTTAAGAAGAACTTTATAGATCTATGCAGTTATGTTTTGTAAAATAATATAAGATAGCATAATATAAGATATAAGAAATAAAAATATATGATAAAAATTAACTTCATTTTATAAACGTTAAAGGAGCATTCTTCATCATGCAGCATATCTATGAAGCAATTGATTCAAGAAGTTCTTTGATTATTGCAAATCATCAATCATGCTTGTATTACTATTCTCTTTATTAGTCATTTATACAACCGATTTGGACATTACATGAATAAATATAGTTTAGGAGAAATTAGGTTTTTTATTGCTTTTTTTTTCTCGTATTAATACTGGAAAGACTGCAACTTAGTATATACCTATATTGCCCAAAAACAGTCAAAATGACTGCATCGTGAAAGAATTAGTAATGCGTAAAGAAATTTGTTTAAAATGAATTTTTATTATTTTTATATTATTTACAATTATATAATAAGTTATTAATAAATAATACCAACAAAAAAATTTACATCACTAGGAAAAAAAATAATTGATTCATTATTATTTGTACATTTTATGCAAATGGGTTCCCCATATACCAAGCCGCCGCTATCTCCATTCCGTCTTAATAAGTCAATAAGTCTTATTGAACAATTGCAACTTATCAAATATGTACGCCTAAATCGACAATTTATCATGTACTGTTATTTAGATACGAAGCCTAACTGGTCATATAAGAAATTTACTCAATTCAATAATAAGAGTCATTTGATTCTATAAAATTTCCCATGCAGCAAAAATGATTGCTTTTGGGCAATATAGGTATAACATATATATATACAGGAAATGAAGGAGAGGGGAGGTAACTACACAATTGTTAATAAACGCATTTATATGTTTTACAAAAAGTCACAATATTCTAAGAAATTGTGTCATTATATACATAACTATTTTTATAATTGGAATTAAAAAGTAGTCAAAATGACTTCCTTGGGCAATCTAGTGTTAAATTGTTTACCGAATAAAATTTAAGATTAAAGTAAGCTACTTTCTATTTTTTTTTATAGTTTTTGAATTATAATATAAAAATAGAAAGTGATCGGATTTTCAAGGATCTACAATATTTTACAATATAGAAGCTATATTTAGTTTCTACTTTTTCTTTTCCTATACATGTTATAATACAATAAATCTAACAATCTCAACAATTTAAAAAAAACTGGTGTATGTATTTATGTACGCACGTAAGAAGTTATACTTCTTCGGCGTACCAAAACGAATGTAACCTCAATAACCTCAAAAATAACTTTAAAAATATAACTTCAAAAAAGTTATTGTTGGTGTCGTCGTCGTCGTCGTTAATTTTCTTTTTACATAGAATTCAGTTGATAAAGAAACCTGTTTCCCCCTCCTTGCTTGATGATCGATAATATTCGCTAATGTAAGCCGATTATTTTTTTCTTTTATTATTAAATTTTTGTTAATTTATTTATTTATTAAATTTTATAAATATATATTTATATATATAACGTGACCAGATAAAAAGGGGTAGGATTGAAAGTATGAGAAGATAAGCTACCAATTATTATTAATTATTTATTTAACAAAAAAAAAGAAAAAAAACATATTTTCAATCGATCGATCTATTATATATATAAAAGAATAAAAAAAATATTAAAATCAGTCCACACTTAATATAAGGGAGATATATCGAATTACTTAATGCGTCAACGGCCATGACTCGGTGATAGAACTACTTCCCGCTCGATCATTTAAGTCAAGCAGCACTAAGTACGATGCTGTGCATCTTTATTACCGACAAACTTCGTGGTGTCGATTTTTACCATGTCGCTCGTAAAAATTTCACTCTCATCACATTTTCCCAATCGCGCCAAAAGAAGTATAACTTCAAAACTATTTTTCGAATCATTTTCAAAGAAAAATTTAATTTTTCTTATTCGTCAAAAGTATTTACATTTATTAACTATTGAGCACTATAATGCTTCGTTATTGATCACAGATTTTTTTTTTAAATCACAGATAATTCGTTACATAACTGATAAAAGTAAAAAAGAAATAATCTAAATAGTGTTGTTTGTAGCTTATATTGTTTACTCGTTGATATATCGTGGAAGGTCCACATAAGCGCTAAACCTATTACTGCTGGTCGAATTAATAATTTTTAAGCTTTTGGGTATAATTTCTCACATACAATCTCATTACATGGCTATTTATTTTTACGGAATTTTTTAAAAATATGCATACAATAAATGTTTCATTACTTACTTTTTCTCTCCTGTTTTTTTTTCTTTTTTTTTTTTGAGGGGAAGTAGTTGTAGCCTCTCCTATTTACTACGACCGATCAATCTGACCAATCAGAAAAATTATGAAGACATTTATTCTTTTGAATTTATTCACTCAATACAAAAAATGAAGGACAAACTGAAAGCGAAATGAATCTTTTTATTACATTGTCTGAAAGTGTCCATTATTACAAAAGTGTAAACTGACTGTAAAGTAAGGCAGGTGTTACAGAACAAATTTATGATTATAGGAAAGAGAATAATCATAGTACAAAATTTCAAAAGTGCTTCTCCGTTGCATATTAAGTTGTAAGTACTAATTTGAAGGAAAGAAAAGTAAGCCAACCATACTTCGATCTAAATTTTGTATTCTGTATATAGTGCATTATTTTTTAGTAGATATTTGAGCCGTTTATTTTGAAAGTAGCCTAAGTTCATTTTTATATATTTTTGTTGTTGATCATAATAACATCTACAACTGGAAGTCAACTGTCATGAAAAACATTTCGCGGAAAAAAAATAGTCTTAGGTTATTATCAAAATAAACGGCTTATTTATTCGAAAAATGTCATTACATTCTAAAAATAAGACATCAATAAAAGAAATAAAAAGCATATATTGGTAGTATTCGGATTTCAAAAAACAATAAATTTTGGAAACTGAAGATAATATAGATAAAATAATGACATTTGACACATCCGATGAGCTAGAATTTTCTGAATATGATGATGACGAGGAAAATAATTTAATTGAAATAACAGAAAACAATAGATCTTTGTCATCAATTTTTTACTTCTTATATTTGCAATTGGTAGTTGAGCCAACCGTGAACGCGTTAATTTATTACTACAGTATTGTATTACATTTTATTACCTACGTTTTATTTATATAATGTATTAAATAATATTAATAATTTAATGCGTATTACATTAGCTTCCAATCTATTATCTACGATAATTGTCGATAATATAAATTTTTTCTAAAAATCAATTTTAACACAATCCTAGTAGAAATAGCTATATATAAAGTTTCGCAAGGTTTAATTTCCATTGACATAAATTTCCAATTTAATAAAGAATTAACTATTATCTACGTTTAACTGCAAAAAATATTCTTTCTGTCCGAAAAAACGGTATATATTCTTAAAAACATTTAGGATTACTGGATTTGTAAAAAATGAAGTATTTAAGTAACCTTACTTTGTATTTAGTAATTATTATAAAGCATCACATGATAATAGGCAGACTTTTTTTTATAAGAAAAACATTGTATTTATTTTAAATAATGTAATATCCGCTATTTTTAGAAAATGTGAGAGATTTTGTTAAAAGTAGTATTAAATTGTATAAAAGGAATACTAAATCGAGGCACTGAACTAATACGGAATTTACAAGTTTATTGCAAAAGTTGTTATAATTGAAGAAAGGCTAGAAGTTAAAACACACTGCTATTAAAATTATTTAAGCTGATTTTAAAACAAATTGTTTAATTGCGGCTAGAATTTAACACTTGACTTAAAAACAATATAGTAAAGGTAAAGTCTTTAACGATGTTTCAAAAGAGAAAAAGATATACCGGAGCAAACGTAAGGATTATTTAGAAAATTTGGCTAAAATTACAAATGTCCCTTTGAATCGTCGATTATCTATTAGTCTGTTTTCGAGCTATTTACGTTCAGAAATTTACATAAATATTTCTGGTTGATCAGCAAGGTTGTTAAAGCAGGAAGACCTGTTTCGACTTCGACTTTTTTCCGAACATTGGTTAAACTTTTTAAAGCGTTTAAAGTAAACAGATGACTTACGGCTAGCGAGTGCTGTGATGGTTCGATCTTCTAATAATGCCATGAAATCTACCGAATATCAATTAAAATTATCGCTGACGGCTATAAATATATCCTAAAAAAAGATTATGCCATGTTAAACATACATAAAACTGCAGATTTCAAAAATCCGAGCACAAGTTCGGTTTTGTGGATAACAAAATTACGAAGAAAATAGTAGCTAAAACAAGTATTGACGATCGAAATAATAACTGGAAAGAAGTTACAAGCAAATAACATGCGTAAAATAACTCCGTATGCAAACAATTCTGAGATGCAACACTGGTTTGAAGAAATATCACTATCAAATTCGTCTAACTCATAGAAGAAGAGATAAGATGAACGTATGTAAAGAAGCTACACCTCATTTTATTAAATCACAACCAATTTACTTTCTAGCTGAATCAGTAGAACCCCGTATAGAGTTGTTTAATTATACAAAACAGGGACAGAAAACTATATTTAAAAACAAATAAAACTGCATCAAGTTAAAAATACAAACTAATACTCTGAAATATTTCTTAAAGTAAAACAAGTTCTAATGTCAAAAAACGCAGTCGTCACATATATCAGCGGAAGACGGAAGAAAGCTACAAAACAGTCATCAGAGGCTTACATCCAAAAAAAGCCAATACAACCGTCAAAAAGGATTTTAAGCTGGGACATGAGATAAGAGAAGTAAATTGTATGACGAAATTTGATATAAAACAAGTATTGCCGTTGTTTATGGGAAAATTCTCGCCTGGAAGCAATAACAAGTATATTTTTAGTATAAACAAAATGCTAAATACTATAATAAGCGTAGGACCACAACGACATAAAAAAGATATGCAGCAGTGTATAAGATTTCAGCAATACGACATACAAAAAATTATTGCAATAGAACACCTACGTGCGTAAGATGTGCACAAAATCACCTGTCAACTAACTGCCCCATTTTAAGAAAGATAGATTCAATAAAGTGCTACAATTGCAAAGAAACATCTACTAATTAGTTACAAAGGTTGTGAGATAAGAAAGTAGCTTCAAAAAAACTCATCTTAATTTCTCCAAGCAGAGTACATCCGCAGCAAAATATACAACACAGAAGAGGTAACTTACTTAAAAGATGATACGTAGGTACTCTAATCTAAACACAATGTGGGGAAAAAATAAATTTTACTGACTCAAATAGTTATGCACAGATGACTTCCACAATGCAATTAATAAACGAAGGGGTAACAAATGACGCTACAGAAATCAAGAAACTCTTCAAACAATCAATTAGAAATACAGGATACTAACAAAAATAATAATAAAATTAAACGAAATAGTAAAATAACAAACAAAAACTAAGCTACAATTGCTCACAAACGTGATAACTAAGAAATAAAAATGGAGATATCCTGAAAATATCATTTTAATATCTTCTTCAAGGGTAAACCACCTATCCTAATAGATAATATGTTTCAATCGTTCTAGATCAAGGATTCTTCACTTCTATGCAATCTTTAAAACTTACTGCTTTGTCCAATACGATTAAATGCGTATAATGAATTTAAACAAATAGAAAAAAAATTGAAAACGTTTTTGTAATACTACAATCATCTAATGAATTAATTAATTTAAATAAAAGAGCAAATTCCTATAAGATTCTTCGTATTATTAAGGCAAATGTTGTCATGAGGAATGATTAGCAGCGAATTTAGTATGCTTCTAATAAGCCTTAGAAAAGATCAAGTTCCATTTTAATTATAATTACTTCTCGTATTTTGAATTTTGTAAATTTATATCATCAATGACTAAAATTTCAAAAATATATGTATATATGTCCACTATATTGAATTTATTTTATATTTTGATTTTTAATTTGTAACTAGTAACCTCAAAACATTATAATATTATACCAGATTTCAATGAAATTTGATCTTTTTTAAACATATGTGTTTACCGCAATAGATTAATTCTTTTCTTTTTGTGTTATCTTCAATTTTAATTTATAATCATCGGTCTCAATAATCTTAGTATACCAAATTTGAGCCTTAGCAGCAAGAATTTTTTTGGTCTTTTCTTAAGTGACTTCTTAGGTTAAACATATCTTGCCTACAACGAGTTAAAAATTGAAAGAAAACAAAAATTTATGTTCATAAATTAAAAGAAAAATTATTTCGATATAGTTCCTTCTGTTTATGAAGTTTTACTTTTACAAATTGAGTTTTAGTAAGTTCTGTTAAAAAGACAGATTCTCTTAAGAAACCATTTAATATGTATTTACAGATACTATTTCATAAAAAGTATTACGATAAAAGTTAAATTCAATTTTATTACCATAAATCTCAATAAAGAGACTTCTAAAAGAAATAGCATAAAAATTGTTAAAGAGATGACAAAGTCCAAATAATTCTTAAGATTGATATATCCTGTTCCAGAAATGAATTTTCTTATAAAACTTCAAATTCGAGCTGTACGACAACATAATAATGTTCAAACGTTGAATGTCATAGCCACCACCGGCAACCGATACTAATTGTAAGTTAGCTTAAAGCGCTACAGGGGTCACATCGATGACCGGTGAAACCATGATTATCAGGAACATATTTAAAGTAACCTACCCTCGGTAAAAACAATAAAACACTCTCGGAAATAGCAATAAAAGCTATAACAGGACGAAGCCCTAATAAAAAAGAGGAAAAAAAGAAAATAATTTAAATAAATTTCCATATATTTAAACTTTTTAATATTATTATCATTACTGCAGTTTTGCGAGGAAATTAATGCCATATAAAACATATAAATATAGAGTTTTATTTATATAAATAATTATAACATATATGTACTTAAATATTATGCACGTTTATGGCAATGTGCCGTATTGAAATATTTCAAATAAAAGAAAGGTGAACCAGTACAATATCGAATTCTTTAATATGGGTTTTTGTGTTTATCCTACTTAGATTTTTTTGTTTTTTTTTTGCAAGATTGTATAAAATCGTCGTGTTGTCTTAGTTTGTCCTAGCATTTTTTGTAATAAAGTAGTTTTTTTTAAATAATTTTACACGCGATAAAACGCCTATCTTCAATTTTACTATCTCGGGGTTTTATTAATCGGGTCAACACAAATAAATGCATTTCAGCGCTTTAGGGGTCCAAGTATAGTCCCCAAGTAAGATAAATGCATTGCATATAGCTATATTGAACTTATATGTTCAAAATAACATTTTAATATGTAATACTTAATAATACCAAATTCGTGTTAACGTCACGACAAGTTATGTAAAATCACTGTGACATTGAACGTGTTAATGCAAACATAAATATAATTTTTATTATTGCTAAAGTTAAGGAATTATATATATTTTCAGTTTTGATAAAAATTCGGTTAACGAATTGTTACAATTAAAAGAAATTAGGTAATTTGAGTAAAGTTATTGAAATTTCAAATTAACTACTTAGGTATGAAGAGATAACTTTTAGATTCAATTCGCTTACGTATACGGTAGTGGTTTTTTAGGAGTAATTATTGACTGATTGTGAGACAGCATTCATTTTTGATTTCTATCATTTAAAATTTATTCCCACTGGGTCGGAAGATGGTTCCACCGATCGTATTGATTTTTTGAAAATAGCATCGTCTTATAATCACTTCCTTAAATCAAATCTAGCTCTGGAAAAGTAAAAAATCTCCCCATTTCGCAAATTTATTCTTTTATATTTTTTAAGAATATCTTCCTCTTTAAAACGTAACTCACAAACTAAATTCTTTTGAAGAAGTTGTGATAATGCCGAAACTCATTTTTGCAGCGCTATAGGACATTAAATTTATAGGAAAAGAATAATTTACATAATTAATTTGTTTGTTTCATAAGGAAATGTTGAAGATAACAATATCAACAATTATTTTTAAATATTAATAATATTTAAAGACATATATAGTGATAAAACAATATTAATTTAAGTCAAGTAAATTAACCGTTAAATAAGAAAGTTATTTCTTGTTTTTATAAAAACAATTATGTTTTTTTTTATTTAAAAATAGTTTTTAATTTTTGATTAGATTTCTAATTTAAAATAATAATTTCTATAAATTTTTTGCTGAATATTTAAATAATAAATTTCTATCTGTGTACTTATATTACTCTGTAACTGCAATACTGCAAATGAGAATAATATTAGAGAATGAGAATAAAATTATATAGGTTCAAATCGAAGAGTAACAACCAATAATTTTTTCTAAATATATTTTATATGATATTCTTTTTCTTATTCGAAAAATTCACTAATATTTGCTAGATTGATAATCATATGATTTTTTATTTTTTCTATAGATTCTTATAAAATAAAAATATAATTACCAACAATTAAAATTATAGGTTATCTCACCTCTAGAACTTTAAATAAAGTCGTTTGACGATGATTCAACTTAGACTTTTTTCTTCATTTCGCTAAACAGTCACTAATATAATTTTTCACTACACATTTTTTTACAATTTTTTAAAATGTGGGGTTAATTTAATTATAAACGGAAAATGATTGAAGAATGTCAAAAATAAAGTATGTAAAAACATGTTTATGTTATTTACAAACGCTGTAGCGGTTTTTCGCGACGTCACAGAGATCGAGATGATTGTAACGCTACTCTGGTGGTGAGAGCGAATATAAGTATAGTATTTTGCTTGTATTTTTGAAGACACATTTATACCAGACAACCTATCTCGATCGTCCTTATTGTATATAGCTCTGTGTCCCGGTGTTAGCCAAAAACGGTTTTTGACATCTCGAAGACGTCCTGCAATGGCACATAAAATAAATGACGTCTCTCAGACAGCACTTTGTGAGGATTAGGTCAATAGCATCGCTTTTGCAATATGGTATTTGATACAATTTACAACAGTATCTTGTTTCGCTCCCTTTTCCATTGGACAGATAGACAGACTTTACATACTTTTTTGGGGGGAATTTCTTTATGGTTTTGTCTATTATTGGTTCAAGGGTATATTGTTTCATAATACCCGAGAGTCTGTATGCCGGGTCGATTCGTACGTAATCTCTTGTTTTTGGAATAATTTGTTCAATATTCATAATAGTAGTTATTGAGTTATTTTCTTCTGATATTCATTATTGCTCCACAGCAAGTAAAAACTCTTTATATTTAATTTTATTCTCATTACAAAAATTATAAATTTTAAATGTATTTGACAGGCCGTAGTTGATTAGTATTATTAGTACCATCCTTTTCGGCCACTTGATTGTTCTTCTCAATATTGAATAATATGATAGATATTTGTCAGTGAGGTCGACGCTATTCATGTATAAATTGTAATCTACAATGTATTTCGGTTTTCCTGTGATTTTTTTCTTGAAAACTAGATATTTCGTCTCCCGGCCACAAAATTCGGATTTCTAAAGACGAGATATCTCCCATAGGTAATGTGTTAATAAGGTATTTTAATGTTTTTGACTCTATATAAACACTTATGCTCAACTTTAACGATTTAGACACCAATTTGGTATCCCAAGGAGATAGAATGATTTCCATTATCTCCAATTACAACAACAAATTAACGACGAGCAAAAAAGTAATACAATAAAATATAAAATATGACTAGAGAGCTATTCCCGAAAAGTTCAAACTTGCCGTAAAACCTGTGAAAATAATTCAATAGCTTATAGTTTCCGTCTTAAGCAATAGATAAGTTGGTAGCCCGTTCTCTCTTCGGCATTTTGCCTCCTCTTTTCTTCATGCCCTGAAAAAACTGCATTTGGACATTTCCTACGAGCATGCAAAATAAGATCTTCCATACTACTTTAAACAAATTTACTCGTATGTTTTTATTTCTCAAGTTTTATTTATTTCTCAATTATTAAAAAACTAATTTACATTCTCTGTTCATTATTAAAACTTGTGAACTATGAATGAATTCTAAGTTAATTGACCGTGTACACATATACGAGCCTAATTAATTGAATGTCCAAGCAGATAATCATAATCGATGACCTAATAAAACGTCGCACTTTTAATGTCAAGTAATAAAATAGAATTTAAATGAATAATGCAATAAATGTAATGCATTTTCTTGTAATATTTTTATTTAATTTTTTCTTTATATGAATTATATTAAATATTTTAAAGACTAAATCGCGATAGTGCGAAGTGCTAGTTATAATACTTAAAACTAAGCGTCAAACTCATCAAAAAATTTGCGAATTTGATCGACTACATCTCGTTCGAGATAGAATCGAGATAGAAATAAATCTTTCAAATCGTTGCAAATCCTTTTGAGTCATGATACATAATAAAGATTACAGAAGAGTGACAGAATTAATTTATAAAACAAGCATGATAAAATGAAATAATATAATTTTGTAACAATTCTGTATAAAACTCGGAGGTAGGACTTCCACTTTTAAGTGAAAGTATACCACGTGTTTTTCCGGGGTTCCCACCTGCTTATAATTAAAGTTTTCACATTCATTCGAAAAGTATGCCACCTGCCAGTATATTGGCAATATCTAAAAAGAGCAAACATACATACATACATACCCATCAACCCACTCACTCCACGATTCTCTCACATACCACCAGGGTGCAAATACCTAAACTAGAGAGCATCCCCCGACGCACCTCCGACACCCTAGTTTTAAACCACTTGTTTTCTAAGCGTATATGCTAAAGGTATACGTACTTTTTGCTGTAATTGACAACCAAGGCTGATGATTATTGCAAAAATGACTAAATCAAAATTACTGGTACATACTAATATATGTGCATTCTAATAATATACGAGTATATCAGAGTTTCCATAAATAAATTCGGTAATTCTACCATTAAAAACGATTTTATTAAAAGAAGAAAGTATAAAAATTTAATATAAATGTAAAAATGCAAATATTCGTATTTTTCATCTCATAAATGACTTTACAAGTAGTACTTCAAATATTGAATGATGCATTAATTAAAAACTATCGCGAAAAACGATGTACGGTACACACTACCTAATACGCATATAGCAAAGTACATCGTGCAACCACTGCTACAAAGACAATCGCTAATAAGGGAAAAATTTAAAACTGAACCTATGCTAACCATTTCTTACCCGTACGAGTAGCATTTGAGCACACTCCTAGATGGGAACAGAAAGTATAGAGGAAGAAACGAAAGATTAGCTCATTAGAAGCTGAAATCATGATTTGAGAAACATGATTAAAAAAACATAAATACATAACATATAAATTCATTTCTATAGAAATTCATCTAAGCGGACTAGGACTCTATAGGTTATTTAATTTTTTTATAATTATTTAATTTTTTTAACTTTTCATTTGTAAGAAATTTTAAATTAATTTTTTAATAAGTAAGAATTTCAAAAAAGAAAAAGAAATATATAAATATATATGTAAAACCTCGGAAGACTCCTTTTATTAAGTTAGGTGTTCTAATTAAAGAACTAGGCTTTGTACCACCACTTAACTGCTAGAGTCTATCCGTCGCGAAAAGGTTTGTCTTCGTGTTCATTTATTGTTAATATCGAAGTATCGATATATTAAAATTATTCGCACTTACATAAATTAAACACGATGCAATGCATTTAAAGATAATATCACATGCTTTTTTGGACGAAATCGATAAATAAATAATAATAAATAATAATAATAATAATCGAATAAATTCTCGATTTCAACACTAGTAACGAGAGCAAAATAGGAAATATAAGAAAGGGCGTTTATTAATTGTACTGTTAATTAAATAAATATAACCGATGAAATAAGAAGACCTATCCTGAACTAATAAAACATACAACAAATTATATAATTTTCATGAGTTATTGATGAAAAAGAATTACTCGTGTGCTCGTAAATAATTTATTTAAATAATTACAGCCAGTAGCTCGTGCCGATTAGGACCTTTAATCCTCGGCATGATTGAAGAAATTTAAATTTCTTCACTCATTCGTTACCAACCGTTATATAACATATTTGTGATATTTTAGAATTAAAATAACACATATACGAAGTATTAATAGTTAGCATTAGGAGTTCTGCGGTGGCTCCAAAACACTCCTACTTCATAACAAGTATTGTAGTCTGACGATCGGAGAGTTACTCTATTTGTTATTGAAGAAGATCCATCGAAGAAATTATTCCACATCTATGAAGAGGAAGATAATCCGTCGTTATGTCTGTAACATAAAATAGAACAAAATGATAAGTTATATGTAATATGATTCAAAATCATAGCAAACAAAAACGAATAAATGTTAATAAAAATGAATATTCAGAATGCATTCCAATGGGATGAAGCTCAATGGCACCATGACGATGCATCACGCATGTATCAAATAACGCGGTATAAACGAAAATAAAAACCTTATCTACAAGTTTCTTCTCGTAAAATCAAAATTTGAAATTACGGCGAACAACACTGACTTTAATTCGCGTATGATTTTAATTCATTATGCATGCGATCACTGATTCTATAACTGCTTCCCAAAACTGATTTGCACAAAAACAATGCAAGTACAAAAATCTTTATTAATACGCTGATTAATACGCGAACTGTTTGTGCGACTGTTTAAGGGTAAAAATACAACTCGAACAAAATCTAATGCAATTACTGCCTTGGTCGCAGTTAATTTAATATATAAATTTTAAAAATAACTCGCGAACGCGACAGAATTGAAATTAACGAACGAACGTGCTTCTTAACACGTTGAGCGCGGCGTTGGTCCCTGGGGACCGCCGCTGAACTTTTCTTCGGGACGGCGTCGGTCCTCGGGGACCGGCGTTAGACTTTTCGTTCGGCCGACATCGGTCCGGTGGGACCGACAGTATTAAAGATAAAAGATAAATGTCGCCTGAATGAAATCTAGTCAAATATATTCTAATGAGCTTTATTAAAGCAATCTAAGCAAAAGTATGGCTTTACACAGGTAACAAAATGTAACAACTTTTTTGTTATATTTTTGGCTTTCTTGGACCCAAATAATCTTGAATTTTTAGCATAACAACCAGAACAATATTTTCGAACTTTATGGACGCTTCCTTTCTTTTTCTGCAATTTATGAAGAAGAATTTTTCCTTCGCCGGAATTCCGTAACTGATATTTTTTGTCCTGTTACTTCTTGAAAGACGAAGAGCGAATTAATCACAGCGGTGTTCAAACATAACTCAAAGGCTAACTTTTTATACCATTTGAGTGTTTTCCTCAAGGGACTGCTATACGCACTCATTTCATCTGATAAATCAATGGATGTTTTTTTTATTATATTCAACTATAATTTGTGGTTTACAGCAAAATCTGCGTTTTGTTTTTATGTTTATCATTTCACTGGAATGTTTTGTGGACAGGACCAAAAAATCTCTCTTGTCCTTCCATTTCAACACTGTAATACCCTGATTATTTTCTTTAGCTATAAGTTCTCCACGTTTCAAATTAGTTCTTATCACATCACTTGGGTTTTCCCTACGATTTGTTCGAAGTGTTCCAATCAAATGTGCGTTTTTTTCTATTAGGCGATTCGCTAAATCGATACTGGTGTACCAGTTGTCAGTACACAATGTGTGGCCTCTATGAAATAAGTTTTTCAATAGAGACATTACAACATTTGACGGAGTTGTGTTTTCCTTATCGAGACCTTTTTTGGTGTACACATTACAGTTATAAGTGTATCCATGACCACAACATAATTTAAATAATTTTATACCGTATTTGTGTTTTCTCTGTTTCATATACTGCCTAAATACAATGCGCCCACGGAATGTAATTAGCGATTCGTCAATACATAATACTTCTGGTGGATCGTAATATTTTTGAAAATTTGTATTCAATTCGTCTATGATGAATTTAATTTAACGTAATTTACAATAAATAATATTTATTAATAAATAAATCAATAAATCAAAATTTTATTTGCAACGTTTGAAAGTGTGTGTTGTTGTGAAACAGTCTACAGTTGGATTGAACAAAAGATAAAAACTATTATTATCGCGAGACACAACAGGAGGTTAAATTATTGGATATATAAAATTTCATTGTTAGATTTTTTAAGTGCTTATTGTATAATATAAATGTATGTATTACAATTGTGTGAAAGAGAATTACCTTTATCGACAACCGGTTTCATAAAATCCTCTCGCAACATATTGAACACCCTGTCAGATTTTCGACCATGAAAAGTTTTAAGACCAAGTGCAGTTATTACTGGTCCGTTCATCAAATCCTCTAAATTTTTACTGTCCCGTAGAATCAAATTGAGATATTTAGCATCTGTCGTATTAATAGATTATTATTATTATTATTATCTTCATTTATATGTATATTTCGTGCTTCATTTGTTGAGATATTCGAATGGTCGGATTATTGTCAGATTTATTCAGAAGTTACTATAGCTCGAATATTCTTTAAAGAATTTCATAATAAAATATCTTTCATGCTTTTCACAAATTATTGCCTTTCGAATTTTAATATGCAAGTTATTTTGTAAATTAAATTCAATTAGGTACTTTCTGAATGTGCTGTTATTATTATCATTATTTAATTGTGCTGATTTATTGTAGCATGCTAACGAATTTTAATAATAATTTACTAAAGTTATCAGAGATCAGAATGTTGTTGTATATTTTTTAAAAGTCATCACATTGATAAAATTGAAAAAGTATGATCACCTCCATCAGTATAAATTGATGATAGTTTCCCGAGAGTTTGAGAAGGTCCATAGGAAGGGGAAAGTTTTATTAGAATGTTATAGAAATCGATATTATCTGTAACTTGGAAATGGTATTTTTTGTATATTCCCGTAAAGAAGTGGCCATTGACCATCGACCACTATTAACGGCATTTCTAGTTGCGTTGGCTAATATTTCTATTTTTCTATAACCATTAGAATCGATCATACCCTAAAAATATTGAATATGAAATTTATCTTAACATGATAGTTATGGTGATTGATCGTTTATAATCGTGGAACAATTGACTCCATAGCATTACCGTGCTAAGTAAAAAAGGTGCCCAAGTGAGAACAGAATCGATTGGAGATATCCATACATCGCCAAGGCCAATACCTTTTAGGTTACTTTTTATAGTACCTGCTTGCTGTTCCTATAAATTTAATATATATATTTTAGTAATATACCTGATATGTTTATATTAATATGTTAAGTATTATTGTCATAATTGTTTGGTTATGGTCATTGTATATATTTGTTTGCTATTATACTTTTGCGTTCATAAATATTGTATAGTAATGCAGATAGATCGTAAAAGAGACAATAAGAAGATAAATATTATACTTTATTTTATATTTGTACTAATACGATTTTATTATTATATTTATATATTATATTATTATTATTATTGATATTTTTATTTTATCAAAAATTTTGATAATATTTAATTTATATTTTTTATGTAATATATTATTTCAATATTATGTTATATACATTATTATATATATATTTGTTATATATTTTATTATATTATTATATTATATATATATATTATTATATATTTATTATATTTTTATATATATTTTTCTTTTTATATATTTATATACATTATAATTTATATAATAATATTTGTCTTTTTACGGTTTCCAATCACTTTTTTATTAAAACCTTCTCACATTAATTTTTTACTACCAAAGAGACGCGTTTTATTCGACGACTCTCTGGACTCAATAATCACACAGTTTCAGTCTTTTGTTTCTTCGGACGGGTCACCCATCCATGTTACTAACTGTGCCTATGTGACTTGATTTTAGTAATCGTACCGGAAACTAGTAATCTACAGTGTGGCTAGACCATCGATTTATATAAAATAATTATTGTAATAAAATTATATATAATAATTAATAGTATTATTTTATTTTATTGTATTTATTTATATTTACAATGTTGCAAATATAATTTTTATTTGAAACATTACCTTTAATACTTTCTCTTTTATGGATTTTTAGGGTCTTATGAATTATAAATATATTCTAAAATATCTAATAATAAGTATAATTTTTTATAATGTATTTTTTATAGGACAAAAAAATAAGAAAATAAAAGAAAGATCAGACCTTATACCAAAGTAGAGCAAATTCAGCACTATCTTTCACCGTACGATTCGGTTAGGATATAAGTAAATACATCAGAAAATTTTGGTAATTTTTTTAGAAATCCTTTCATACATTCGACGAGATCAATAGCAATTTGTTCGTTTGTTTGAGCATATGCTGATGAGTCTTCAACATAACTAAACCCTGCACCAACTGGATTATCAATGAACAAAACATTGTAATCCTTAACCTGTTAGAAGATAAATATTTGGAAATTTTTAATGCATTTCTGTAATACTTATTTTTATTTAGAAATGTTCGAAATGAGAAAAAATAATTCCTACCCACGTGTAATTCCTTGGTTTCAAATTTGTATCGAGAGAACCAAGTTCCTCGAAGTTTCCAAAAGAAGTAGAGGATGCACCAGGACCAAATCACTAAGGGTTTTTCATAATACGATTGAACGTCTGCTGTGGTGTAATAAAGCCACCGGAACATATGGGAATATTTTCTAACGGTCACATATCCCTAATCTTGTTCACCTGGACCGAAAACTACTTTTCCTAATATAAAAATTATTCAATTCACTATATTTTATTCTTTTTGTTTTTTGTTTTTATTATATATTTTATATTGTAATACAAATATATATTTTTGAATTATACTAATCTTACCGAGACTTTCGGAAAGAAGGCACGATAAAATGATAATAACTAACGCCGTGCGTTGCATGTTCACGAATTAGAATTTACGGAACACTGATGGCACAGATTTTTACGATTGTATTTAATATATCGTCTTATCAATACACAAAATAGATTAGATACGATTCTATATGTGACCTTTATGACAAAGTATATAAGCCCCTTACATGACAAGTGATCTAATAATAAGTTCCAAATTCGGAAAAATTAATCTGGTAGGGAAATAAAAAATAAGAATCTTTATTTGACAATAAATATAATTGAATTATGTTTTCAAAAATGTATTAGCAGTACAAATAAGTTTTCGCAGTTTTGAGAAAGATGCCATTACACGAGGCTTACGTTAGAATTCGCAGATAATAACCGGCTTGAAAATTAGGTTACTCATTCAAGAGCAACATAACTCTATCATATTATTAACTTCGTATTAGCATCATATATTTTTTTTATCCAAAAATGTCTAAATTTGAGCCAAATAAGCGTCAATTGCGGAAACTTTTAATTTACTTCTTTAATTTAAAAAAATCTACAGTGTTGAAGCGCATCGATTGCTCGTAGAAGCATATAATGAGGCTGCCTTGAGTGTGAGAACATGTTATGAGTGGTTTCAAAAGTTTAAAAACGGTGATTTTGACGTAAAAGACAAAGATCGCAGTGGAAAGCCAAAAATTTACGAGGATGCAGAATTGGTGGAATTATTGGAGGAAGATTTGTCTCAAACACAAAAGGAACTTGCACTTACTTTAGAAGTCACTCAGCAAGTAGTCTCACATCGTTTAAAATCGTTAGGAATGATTCATAAACAAGGTAATTGGGTTCCATACGAATTAAAGCCGAGAGATGTTGAACGCTGATATATATGAGTGAAATGCTGTTAGCTAGGCACAAAAAAATGGTTTTTACATCGAATCGTCACTGGTGATGAAAAGTGGATACATTATGATGATCCAGAAAGAAGAAAATCATGGGGACTACCTGGCCACGCGTCAACATCCACAGCAGAACCGAATATTCATGGAAGAAAACTCATGTTGTGTATTTGGTGGGATCAGCTAGGTGTGGTGTATTACGAGTTGCTTAATCCAAGCGAAACAATCACTGGAACTCTCTACCGAACACAATTGATGAGATTGAGCCGAGCTCTAAAGGAAAAACGCCCTCAATACTACTTCAGAAACGACAAAATTATTCTTCTACATGATAATGCTCGTCCGCATGTAGCGGTTTCGGTTAAAAACTATTTGAAAACATTTGATTGGGAAGTACTACCCCACACGTTGTATTCACCAGACATTGCGACGTCCGACTATAATCTGTTCCGGTCAATGGCACATGCTCTGTCGGAGCAGCGGTTCACATCATACGATGATACCAAAAATTGGGTTGATTCGTGGATAGCCTCAAAAAATAAGGAGTTCTTCAGACATGGAATCTGAACGCTGCCTGAAAGATGGGAAAAAGTAGTTGCTAATGATGGACAATACTTCGATTAAATTTAAACTACCGTTCTGTCACAATAAATATTTTTTTTGACAAAAAACTGCGGAAAGTTATTTGTACTCCTAATATATATTTATAAAATTAAATAAATAAATAAATGAATAAAAGTATAATAATCAAAGAAAAATAATCGGCTTACATTAGCGAATGTTACATTAGCACGGAGGGGGAAACAGGTTTCTCTATCAACTATATTCTATGTAAAAAGAAAATTAATAATAATAATAATAATGATATAATAATAACATTAATTAAAAAATAAACATGGAAAATTAAAAAGTAACGAGAAAAAATAATAATGATAATAATAATAATAATAATTATTATTATTATTATTAAAATATATTATTAAATATATAATTATAAATATAAATTATTATTATTATTATTTTTTTTTTTTAAGTTATTTTTTGAAGTTATTTTTGAGGTTATTGGGGTTATATTCGTTTTGATACGCCAAAGAAGTATAACTTCTTACGTACACACACCAGTTTTTTTTTACTTTTGGCTTTAAATCTATAAGAATCTATGAAATACAACATCGGCATAATAATGTAATTGTAAACTTTATTAACGTTCGAATTTTCAATATTTAAGAAATGTTTATTATTATTATTGTCCCTTATTATTATTATCTCTACTAAAGACTAATGTAGGACGCTGAATAAATTCCCCGTTTAGCTTCTATCTCTAAAAGCAATAAGATTTAAATAGTTAGTCGTTAAGCATAAATTAAACCGTTAAGATATAAATTGAATATTAGTACGTTTATTCTCATCACAAATTTTTAATACTTTTTTTTATAAATTATATTGATAAACATTACACCACTTAGATCCTATACTTATATATAAGTGTAAATAATATAATAGAAAATGTAAAACATATACGTTTTCCTAAGAAAAAATTATTTTCATTTACTTTATGAAAAGTGTATAAAGTGTATTGAAGTTAGTGGAGAAAGCGAAAAAAAGACTGAACGAAGAATTTTCAAAAGTTTATCCATTTCCGAGCAATTAGTGATAAAAAGCTTTCTCTTAATTGAAAACAATGAACAATGAGGATTTATTACCCAAAATTAATCAAATATTTTATTATCGAAATAAAGCTCTTTCAATAATGAATATTTTCAACCTACAGGGAGAAGAAATTTTTTCTACATGGGTAAATAAATTTGAGTATGTAGCAATACGTTAGAAGTACCAAATAATAAAATGGTTGAATTGTTCAACACAATGGTGGATGATGATGTCCATACGGGTGTCAAGCATGCGTTCCCTTCTTTCAACTACTCTGAACTTGCATACGAAGATATAATATATCATTACCTGTGTTTTTTGCTTCATCCAATGAAACTGATTTACAAAGAAGTCGATTTACGTGTCGAAATCAATATGAAAAAGAAACGATAGAAAATTATGCTGATAGCTTACGAAAAATATATAAGAAGTGCAATTATCCGGATCGCTTAGAAAACATATTATGGGAACGATTCCTTAATGGAATCCGCGACGATGATATAAGAAATCATTTAAGTAAAACACCTGGTTTATCGCTCGATGAGGCGATAGTAGAAGCCATTGCATTTGAAAAATCTAATGGAGTAATTGATTATGTAAATTTAGCTCTTCCTATGATTAATATGTACAATCAAGAAAAGAAAGATATATTTTATATGTGGTTAAATAAACTTGAATATGTTATGAATATTGTCAGGGTACCAGATGAGAAAAAGGTTAAATTTTTCAACGAAATGGTAGATAATGATGTCCAAAATAAAGTTAAGCAGACTTTTTTTTCAGTAAAATTCTCCGAACTTTCATACGAAAATATTACAAGCTATTATCTCTTTTTTTTATTCTCCCTATGAAAATAATGTACACGAGAAACGTTTTATGTGTCGAAATCAGTATGAACAAGAAACGATAGGGAAATATGCTGATAACTTACGGAAAATATATAATAAGTGCAACTTTACAAGTCACTTAGAAGAAAAATTATGCGAAAAGTTTCGTAATGGAATACGTAACGTTGATATAAGAACTCATTTAATTAGATCTCCTAGATTATCATTCGAGGAAGCGGTAGTAGTGGGTGTTGCACTGGAAAAAAGAATGTTTGTTTTGCAAAGTAAACAAGAAAGCCTAAGTTTACTACAGGACTTTAAACAATAAACAAATAAAAAAGAATAAGCAAAAAAAATATCGCAATTAGTATAGTAGTCTTCAATAATTCACGAAGAAGAAGAAAAGCAAAGAATATCACATTTTTATAACATTTTCTACGAGAACAAGAAAAGTTCTTAATCAGTAAGGTTTTATCATCAGCTATTTAAGAACAAGGAAATTCCATTGAAAATATTACACTAGCAAAGGTTAAAAGAAGTTTAAGTAAGCAAAAAAGCTGTGTTTCTATCGTTAAAGAATATTCCTGCACGTTATCGATAAATTTCAAACATCTTTTTTTGGACAACAATTACACACAATTAAGATATTATTTTTATATTAAAGACATGAACATTTTTTTTGTTTTCAACAAATGTTTCTAACAACTAGACGAAAAAAAAATGATATATTTTTCGAGAATAATATTGTTATTTATTTAAATTTTGTACAAAGTGAATGCACAATATAATTATGATATTTAGATAAAAACTGTTTATAAGTTAGTACATGTAGTTACCTTATATTGTCCTATCAGGTTTTTATCATCATTTTATAAATTGTTTGACAAAATGCTAATTAATTGTTTCTTTAAAGTATTAAGTACCCCGACATTCTGTAAGCATCATTTCGGGTTTCGAAAATGGTTTGAATAATCGAGCAAAGTCATCGTCTAATTCGTAATATATCGCGAAATCTTAAACAGAAAAAATACTGTTTAACAATATTACTGGACTTTGGACAAGCTTTCGATATAATGTGATACACTGGACTATTGTATAAACTCAAGTAAACGCTGCTGTATCCTTTCTACATAATCCTCAAATCTTACTTCACTGACAAAAAATTCGTCCTAAGGTACCTAAATTACTTCACCACACTTTTTCCAATCCTATCCGGTATCCCATAAATCAGTGTACTAAAACTATTATTATACGTAATTTACAAGGCAGATTTAACTAACTCAGATGAGATAACAACGGCTTCATTTGTGGACGACACAGCTTTGTTAGCATCAGATGACTATCCTCAAAACGAGATTGAAATCCTTCAACGTCATCTGCACGTGCTAGAAAAATTATGCCAAAAGTGGCGAATCAACATTAATGAAAATAAATTAGTACGTGTAACCTTAACGCTGCGTAAGCGCACATGTCCTCCTGTGACCAGAAATTAAGCAGTTTTACAAACTAAAGATTTAGTCAAATATTTAGTTAAGGTACTGGAAAACAGACTGACACGGAATTCAACTGTAGGGAACCTCTGGTAACTCAAATATTGAAATTCTTCACAGATTTAGTCAAAAACCCTGCGGAATATTTGCAATGTCTTATGGTTAAAACAAATGAAAGAATTTACAAGGACTTAAGAATTTTTACAGTAAAAGAAGACATTGCAAATATCAGTGAACACTACAACTTCCGTTTAGACAAATATCGAAATCCTCTAGCAACATATTTGTTAGAAAATACTGGTTTAGTACTTAGGTTAAGAAGGTTCTACCCTTCTGATCTAGAAACAAGATTTGGCTTATCAATTATCTTGTTATGCTGATAGAATTTTGTATGTTTACATTTACCATTTTATCATCTCTTGCCATTATTGTTAATGCATTACGTCAGCATAAATTACTCATAATGCTTGCTGAGAATTGATTGTATTTTCTTCTATTAATAAAAAAGAATGTTTAAAGATAATATTATTTAGACGATTTATATTATCTATTGTATTTTTATTTGATTTTTGCTTTAAGTGAATATAGAAAATTGAAAGTTGGTTATGAGTAACTCTGTGTCTAATTTTGTTTATGTTTACGATCTCATGCCTAAGCTTTTGAAATTCATCTTTAAGGTCTTTCAGATCAATAGAGTGATGTACGTTTTGTAAAACAACATAGAACGATTGTTGACTTGTTTTGAAATAGTTTTTTAACTTACTGATACTCTAATTTACTCTTTACTCTGATATTGTTACTCTACTCTTTAAACTCTTACTTTACTTTTTCAACTCTTACACTCGTCGATACTCTTTACACTCGTTAATACATTCGTCAAACTCATCAAACTCTTATTAAACTCATCAATATACTCAGATTACACTCGTCCAACTCGTACTCCTCTGCCTATTCTCCCACCTTATATCCTTTCCTCCTTTTGTCTTCCCCGCATCCACGCTAAATACATACATACACACATACTCTCTCATTCCCTTCATACTACATAATAAAGGAAAACAATTCTTATACCTATACCTAACCGAAAAACAACTTTTTTCTGATAGTCGATTATTTTTGAATATTCATATTTCAACGCCTCTTGCTTCTATATTTATTCTAATCCCACATGTATGAAAACTAGCGTTAGATGACTTCAATATTTCCGTTATTTTTCTACAGATCTAACAAGGGAACCTTACACTGGGATACCAACGGATTTTAACGAGCTTTGGTATATTAGTAGTATACTTTTAAGGTGTTATTGTGGTAAAATATTTTCGTCAAATGCCCAGCCAATTTTGAGAATAAAGCTTTAAAACATTATTTGTTATACAATTGCATGCATTAAAATTATTTATTTTTTTTATACAGTAAAATTATTTTTCAAATTTGGCGCTCCAGCGAGTGTTTATTGGTGGTCTTAGTTTTTATTTTTCTTCACCTTTTTCCTTCAGCCTGATATTCACGCGTACACCGGTCCGGATTTTGTAACGTGTACAGTTTTAAAACTATACCTGAAACTATTATGATTACTCTTTTAAGCCCTGTTGTCCTTCACGTCACGTAATTAATGCCAGCTGTTACAGAATGGGAGAGTTGAAAAAAAATTCTCTTTAATTTAGTATCCGTTCAACTAATGTATGAATAACTTTTAGTCATTGAACCTAACTCAAGCGGACTCAAAACTGAACCAGATGAGCAGACGATTCTCGAAAAGTTTAAAACAAACTCAACAGTGATTAAACTCGTTGATACCGTTAGATTACATATGAATGTTGTAGTGGAAAGAGTTAAAACTTCAGTAGTATGAATCTAATACATTAAAATGGTTTCTTTGTTTAGACGTTTTCTCCATGTTGAAAGTACTGATAATTTTAATTTACACGTATAAACAATTATTGAAATGCCATTCTTAATTTCAAAATTCATTAATATTATATAATTATTATTATATAATTCATTAATATATTATATAATTCATAATTAATTCATTAATACCATTCTTTCACGCCTTCAATCATTTTAATTACGCCAAAAGTGCCTATTTATATGTGCAAGAAAACTTGGATCTGGAAGAAAGAACGTATTCACCGAAAGAATATGAACACTATCTTAACAATGGATACTTTACCATGTGCAACATACCATTTACCATGGCGTACTAATAAATTTTTCAGTGAAGTGAGTCCTGATAAGGTCGTAGAACAAACTATGATGCGATCAATCCATTGTATAGGGGGTTTAGTTCACTGACCAGGTGTAACTGAAAGCGTCGCAGCATCTTAGCTCAATATGTTTAATTCTACAGCATACATAATTGATGATTTGGAACAATATTGCCAAATAGAAAGTACTTACAGCGAGGAGCACAAGGATTTACGTTATCATAATATATCTTGAGATTTAAAAGATCTAAAAGTATTAAAACAATGGTTTGAAGAACATCCACCATTTCTGACAGCTGATCAGATCATGTCATTGTTAGCAGAAGTATCTTCCGGAAGACATGATGTCAATTGTTACAATGCAAAATACAATTGCATTCAATCGTACAATAAAATAATTCCACATTATTCAAATGAATCGGATGGTAGCACAGTATTCTAAGAAAAAAGATTTTAGTATTATTAAGTTTACCAAAAATTTGTAAGTGATACCGTTATCAGTGTCTTGTAGCTCTATAAAAATAAGAACAAAACAAATTTCAAATTTCAAGCAAAACAAATTCTGATGAAAAAGTTTTATTTAATCGATTTGAAAAATCTGATCCAGATCAAAGTAAATATCCAATATACTTTGCACATGAACTGTGTTCATCTCCGATATCAATTTTAATAATCTTAATAGAAGAATGGTTGATGCATCTGTAATCAAATCTCGTGAAAAAATCGTCACTGTAATCAACCATAATGTTGATGCCTTATGCTTACTTGACGCGTTTGATCCAATCGAAAATAATATTTATTTTTACACGCTGGTGGGTAAGAAATGTTATTCAACATCTACGATTCAAAAGGAATACCAATTATTATATTCAATTTACACGTCGTAATCAGAGCAATTACAGGTTGTGATGTAACATCAAGTTTTTTCAAAGTTTCGAAGAATATCTGCTTAAGAAAATTTCTTCGGCAACAGGAAGAAGTATCCAAGTACCTCCACGTGTTGACATTGTCGAATTCATCGGAAAATATTACATAAATAACATCAGCAGTAGAAAAAATCATAATGATAGCTTATAATGGCTAAATAAAGAATCTTAACGAGTTAAGGTGCAAAAAATATTTGGCAGTCCTGAAAGCGTTACGGAAAACCAGCTTCAACATTGCTTCATTGACTCCAATATCTGCAGCAGCAACCAATCATACCAATCGAATATACTGGCTAATTCAACGGTAGCAGAATAATGTTCTTCCATCAGTGTTATGGGGTCGGCACATAGCTGGTGAAACTCTTCTTTTACCAACAACAACGTTGTTACCACCTGTCCTGGAGGATTCGTTGAATTTAATTGTTTGCTCCTGTAAAAAAGGTCGCAAAAGGAAGACCAGTTCGTGTATAAAATCTGAACTTCTATGTTCGCATTTTTGCAAAAGATGTATCGATTTATGCACGAATAAAATCATGGAAACACCGGATTTGCCAATAATCAATGAAGATGACAATGATTGGGAAAATGGTTTTCCAGTACTATCTCAATCGGTAGACGAACTAGTAGCTGAAAGAACTCAAGTCGTATACAAAAATTTAGCTGGACCGTCATGGTTGTAAACAAAAATAAATAAGATAAAAACTCAAATTAACCACTTGCAGTATTCGGAACCTCAGGAAACGCCAGGCCAAACGCGGCTGCCTCGATCATCGCGGTGAATGGCGAGCGGCGGAGCGCGCGTGCCGAAATTTGAAACCTATTTTCACGACCGAACGCAAGATGTCGAGTACGAGTCGGACTCGTAATATTCATGTTCGGCATGAGATGTCGAGTACGAGTCAAGCTCGTGATATTCATGTTTGATCTGGAACTGAACAACGAGCCCGACTCGTAACATCCATGTTTGGCCTAAAATTGTCATCACGAGTCAGACTCGTCAAAATAGTTCAAGGGGTTAAAATAAATTGACTCTTATGAATTTCTTCTTCCCCTATTATTTGCCTCAGATGATTATTAAATAACATAATAATATTACATATTAATATATACTGTAAAATTTCCGAAGTCAACTAAATAGTAAATTTCATCAACAAATTATTTATTTCGAATCCTCTAGATTTGTGCAAATATTTTATGAATCTATCTGCGATGTAATGTATTAAATCGATTAATGCAAAAAAATGTTTGAACATAACTGTATAAAATCGACTTCGAATATTGGTAGTAAGTTACATTAAATAACATTAAGCACAATTAGTGCTATTAGAATAGGTTGAATATGCAATTATTTATAATATAGTTATTAAAAATAACATTACAGTTTTTTGCAAGCAAGGTATGTACGTATCAAAATAATAAATGCAATATTTAAAATCAAGATTCTTCTATACGTGAATACCTGGATGGCTTTCATAAATTTTTCTTCATGAATAAACTCGTTGTTTATAAAAAATATTAATATTTTTTGAAAAAAGTTAACCACACGATAATGTATTTTTCCGATTAATGAAATTCCGAGTCGTTTAATGCCTATATTGTGGTACCGATTTTTTTTTTATTAATTCAGTTATTGTTTAAAAACTAAGAAAAATAAAAATGCAGGTTCACTGCCTCTAATCTCGTTTATTACCACTAGTGGGGATTCGTGCATGCGCTGTGCAGCATATGAAAGATCCGAAGAGTGTGACCTTTGTCTTACTCATTGGCTTCAGAGTAAGCGACGAAAAAATTGAATATATTAAAACTGCTTTTTTCCATTCAAAAAAATTTTTTATATTTAATTTTTAGCTAGCTTTACGCATTTTGGTTTATGGAATCTGTCAATATTAAAAAAATTTATTTTTCAATATTGACTATTTTTTAATGCCAAAAAACTAAAATTCGTTTTCTGATAAAAATGGCAAAAAATTTTTTTATATTTAATTTTTAGCTAGCCTTACGCATTTTGGTTTATGGAATCTGTCAATATTAAAAAAAATTTATTTTTCAATATTGACTCCTTTAATGACAAAAGAACTAAAATTCGTTTTTTGATAAAAATTGCAAAAAATTTTTTTGAGCTTTTTTGAGCTTTTTTGAGCTTTTTCATTATAAAGCTAGATTAAAGTTACAATTTCAAAAAGAAAATTTCTAATTAATGGATCTTTCGCTGAGTTAGAGCTATTTGTTTACAAGCGCTCGCGCTTGGCGCCTATATTTTTCATTAAAAAATTCATAACTCGTAAACTATTAGTCGTTGAGGAATCGGATTTTACTTAATCGATTCGTTATTCTTTTCTCTGAATTTCATACGCAGCATGTCTCGACTACTTTTTATTAGTTATTGAGATATTTTAATCTAAAGCTACTTGCAAAATGGCTATTTCGTAAACGATTAAATTTCTGCGATTTTTTTCTGTGAAAATGATCTACATATTTTTCTAGATATTTAAAAAAACAAATTTTTAATTTTGAGCAATTTTTTTTGGAAGTCGTAAATAAACCCTGTATTTTTTCTTGGCCGAGTGGATTATATGCCGTGCCTTCCTATCGTTCACTTCGGTAAAGTCTCGTAGTCGTCTGCAAAGGTGCGACGTTGCACTGCTATTTAGAGACCATGTTGCCGCGAACATATTCTCCTCTGTGCGTAATCCCTTCTGTGATTTGGCGACCGCGCACAATAGACGCTCTCCATGCCGTTCGCTTCCAGCGGTTCGTTTGCTTTTCGGGATCTGCATTTGTCTCTGCACAAGGTATAAGAGTGGGAATAGACGAAATGTAACCACGTAACAGAACATAGAAGGCGTCAGAAGGGAGTCCTAATACAAATTAATACGGAGTTGGCCAATCGCAGAGCGAAGCACACGTCGTGTGTACTATTACTCCTATTACCAACAGCTCTCAATAATTTGCGTAATTTTAATGTGCATCATCTTGTCAACAAAAACGGTTCAAGGTTATGCAATAGGATCGTGCTCTGCAGAACTGAAATGCCAGATATTATTATGCCACATCGAAAGGGTCGTAAAGGATACAAACCAGATCATCGCTTTGAATGTCGAAAAGTTATTAAGGTTGAATAACGTATAATAATTATAAAATTATAAATAATGTAACATAAGTGGAGAATAAATGTTAAATTAAAAATTGAAAGAAAAAATAAATATTAAAAGTACGGTTTCTATTATATTTGTAATTTGTAAATTATACATTTCGATAATATTAAATATAAAAATTATATTGTTGCAAGAGAAAAAAATGTAAAAAACCAATTTTTAAAATACAATAATCATTGCATTGAAATAATAAACATTTTTTTTTTAAAGATATTACTACCTAATATCGAATAACAATTAACGTACGTGCTTTCAACGTTCAGTATTAAATTTGTTATTCGTTTAAGAAAATAGTATTGTTTAGTCCGAGAATGTTTTCTTTTTCTTTTTTTTTTTACTTATTACGTTCAATATTTCTTTTGGCAAAGGCTTATGTAAAGTATACCGATATAATTTTATTACCGAAACTAACAAAACAAATTACGAAAATTTTCTAGGCTCGTGCTTATCGTGGTCGTCTTTGGTGCAATTCTCTTATTGATTCATCGTTTAACAGTTCTATGTTTAGTTTTTCTAATGTTTTCCTTTTTGATTTAATTTTGATGTTAAGCGTGTTTTTCCTTATTTTCGCAAGAACCAGGTTTTGGTTTGTTCCCGTATTTGCAGATCGTATTGGCACTTTGACGTCCAGTATTTTTGTGGGGTGCATATTCCTATTGGCTATTATATAGTCTATTGTTGATTTTATCCTCTAGTGTTTTCGAGGGTGAATTTATGCTATGGTTTATGTGGATAAAATGTGTTGTTGATCCGTAGCTCATTCCTGGCGCAGAAATTAATCAGCGTGTCTCCGTTGTCGTTCAAGTCGTCTTCGTTGAAACGAATTTTGTTATATTATTTATTGATCTTACCTTGTGGCCAGTTTTGTTTAATTCATTTTTTATTTTAATTATGTTGGACTTGGGATAAAGTCCTCGAATAACGATTTTATAGCTCTTCTCGTTTTTTCTTGATATGTGTGGTATCCCGCGATTTTAGTTTTTAGTGCATTTATTATCTTTCTGAACGTATCTGGTGTGGTAGTTTGTACTTTCACTTGGTTGTCTTTAAGTTGTTTTATTACATAGTTATTTTGTCCAGTTATTTCATCCAGTAACTCGAGCAGAGGGTCGATGATTTCCCCGTCGATGTATATTGGAGGTGGTTTTACTGCTTTTTTTCCTTCCAATTTTTCTGTAGTATTTTATGGTTCTGTTGACTTGTCGAGTAGATCATATGAGCTGCTAACGGGTATGTCTTGAAGCCATTTGGTTAGTAATTGTGCGGAAGAGTTATTATTGTTTTTTTTTGGTTCATCCATCTTCCGCTTTTTTAAACCCTGTAATTTGGTTGATTTAGCAAAATCCAGTTTTGCGAATCTTCCGAGTCTGTATCCATCTCACTTTCCATAACGAGTTTCTATATATCTTTTGATTATTCTCTTTTCTGTACGAGCAAGGTTAGAGTATTGTTTTGTTTCCATCGACGGTTTTCCTATTTCGGTATTAGCTCTTGTTCGAATAATATAACTGCTGCCGTTATTAACTATTTTAAGAGGTGGGGTGTTGTTAATTTCCATGGTCAAAGCCTTTTTGCCATAGGCTTGAACACGCGGTTATTCGTGTGGTTGCAGTATTACATCGCTAGGAGACTGGTCACTTTACCCTTGTGTCTGCGATGTAAAACAAACGTACGTTACACTGTATCTCAACGTAATTATTATTTAAATACTTATATTCTCAGGAGCGGTAAATAAACACGTCCGTATTTACTAACGATTGAACGAAGAATGTGAAGACTTTTAAATCTTATTTCAGGACCCCACAAATATCCGATAATTGGAAATATGTATCATCTTCAAGTTGACGTTGTGTAAGGAATATTATAATATTTTTATTTAGAAATTATACTGAAAACTGTGATTTTTCCCAGTCCATATAAAGTTTTCACTTAATATTAATTCTTTTTCCAATAATACAGAACATTTACTTAAGAAATTTTGGAGAATAAGTAATAAATTATCCAATTCACAAGGTCTGGAGCTTCTTTATTTCTTCGATAACTTTATTTGATCCAGATAATATTCAGGTAAATTATTATAAAATAAAAATAATTATAAATTATTTTTTATTTAATTTGACTTCAATTTAAAAAATTAAAAAAAAAATATTATTAATTTATAAACCTATCGCCATCTTTGTTAGACCCCGTTTCGCAAGTTGTGCTTTGCAGTGACCATTAGAACATCTTACTGGATCATCAAAAAAACAAAAAAAATAGTTTGTGTACTTTTGTACGCACGTAAGAAATTATAATTCTTTAGCGTAACAAAAGATTTATTTTCGCAACCTATATGCTTCAACGTTCCACGTTTGTTTGTGATGGAAACTTCCTTTTAGATACATTTTTACAATAATAGTAATAGGCATTAAGCTTTTCTGAATTAGTTTTAGAAATCTCAAAAACTGAAACAAAAATTTAAATGTATACTGATATTGGTCAAAAAGCTGTAAGAGATTATAGTTTAATAAGAATTATTGTAGAAAATAATTTATAAATAACTAAGATGTATTCATTTTCGAATTTTTCTGATAGAATATTAATGCACATGACTTCTTCCTAGTGTGAATAAAAAGAAGACGGTGTCTTCAATACTCTTTCATAATTTCAGTATCGTCGGCTTCTTCTAACCGTTGTTGAAAATAATGCCCTGTCTCTTCCAGTAAAATGATTGATCATCTATGCGGAGAGAATAAGTTTTTTAATGCTTTGAATAAATATTTTTCAAGAGAATTGTAATATTTGTTTCTTAAAGAAGCAAGATTATTATTTTTACCTTTTAACAGATTCATATCTTGCTTATTCCTTGTAACTGTGCTCGACTTTTGTGTGATTCGTACAGTTCAATTTTTAATATTTTCAAATAAATATTAATTGAGTCTTGAAATGCAATCGCCGGATAAGTGTCAGTTAAAGTTTTTGCTATTTCAACTTACAACCAACCATTATAATATTTCAATAAGTACTTAAAAATACCTTCTAGTATATGCACAACTCAATATTCTCTCTGAACTCTCTTAATGTGTTCCCTCGTCGCTCGTTTTTCGAAAATTGTTCTTTGATCATCTAGACTTACTATCTGATGCATTCTTTACTATTTTTTCCAGAACGCACAATCAGGTAAAGCAATATGCACAAACATAAAATAATCTTTAACAATATCGCATCAAAATGTTAAACGTTTTTGATGACGTTCTCCAGGGTTGTAGGAGCACCAGTATTTCATGTTCTGCTTATTAACATAGCCATTAATATGGAAATCTGCTTCGTCAGTAAAACAAAAATGTTACCAAGGGTTTGTGGTGAACGAAAACGTTTCAACATCGTTCTCGCTGAGATTTCTCGTAAGGATTAGTCATTTTCGTTGAGATATTACACGATTAGCATTTTGTATGAGTGAAACTGTAGTCTTTTTTTATAATTACGTACACTGTTTGTTCTTTTATTACCGTAAAGGCTGCAATTTTCCTTATAGATTTACGTCGATTGCACATATTTTCACGTTGTACTTGATCCATGCATTCTGGTGTCGCTACTGATGTTAGTGGTCCTGGATACGTCTGGTTAACCATTGTCCCTATTTGTTTGAACCTTTGAACCCATGAACAGATAAGTTGCGTGCTCGGCCCATCACTTATTCGTCGAATATTAAAATGAGTTTAAAAAGTGCCATGCGCACGAACCAACGATTTACCGCAATTGAGATATTGCTCAAGCGCAAATGTGTGATGCGTTCCCGACCAGTGACTCATTGCGTATGGTAAATTCGCAAAGCACACGCATCGAACTGTACCTCTCTTACTTACTTCAACCCATTAGTTTACGCGCAATGACAATTTGTTAAAATTGAAAGTTATTTCATATGTGATCTTTAAATATTAGGTTATCAACTATAAGTGAGTGCGGTTATTTTAATAATAATCTATAGACAAAATCCGTATTTATTTCGTTTCCAACCAAATAGATATATATATATTTATAAAATATTAAATTGTTGTATTTTGAACATTAAAATATATTACCCACTTATACAGTGTAAATTAAAATTTCATTTTATTCTCTATCAATATCTACCGATTACGAATAAATTATCTAAAACTGTATTTGCATTTATATATTTTTTTAAGGACAATATATATAAATATACCTATGCAATAGGTATAAACTTTACTCGAAGAGGTTTAGACGAGGTCAGAGTGGCATCTGCCACAAATGTAACGTCGTCTAGTTCATCCACCGGTTCCAACTTAAAATTGTACAATATAAATGCTACAAACAGTTTAAGCTCAAGCATTGCGAATCTTTGACCTGCAAAATGAGGAAAAGACGAATATAAAAAAGCAATTTTAGGGTAATTAGATATTCATTTCTGCATGAAACATTTACCAATACAGTTTCTCGGTCCCGCACTAAATGGTATGTAGGAGTAGGGATGTCGCCCTTTAATATTTTCCGGTAAAAATCTGTCGGGATCGAAAACATTTGGATTTGGCCAATATTCTGGATTTCTGTGCACGCCGTAAATATTTACAATACACATAGTTTTAGATGGAATTAAATAATGTTCTACAAAATTAATACGATTACATAATGAATAAAATAAAGAATCAATAGGATACGAACGAAATTAACGTAAAGACATAATGCATTTATTTTCATACTCAGCTGCATATCCTTAGAAATATACCGAGATATTAAATGGACGCTTGGATACAAACGAAGCGATTCCTTTAAACATCTCTCTAAATACGAAAGTTCTTGGAACGACGATATCGTCAAATTATTATCTTCTCCCATAATCGATTTAACCTCGTCTCTTATATTTTCCTAAAAATAAATACATCATTTATTATTCATCGTATGAACTGTTTAAATCGCAAAACCTAAAAACATTGTAAATTTTAATAATTTTTGCTAGAATTCGAGTACTGACGAAACTTTTTATTTAAAGTTAATATCACTATTAATTAGTATTAGAAACAAGTTACTAAAATTAGTGTTACAATTAATTGATTATTCTTTGTAAAGTATTAAATGTAAAATATTGTTTCTTTTGCTAATAATTTCTACTTATAATTGTTGTTGGAAACATTACCTGGATGTCTTTGTGCTTAGCAAAAAGACTCAAAGCAAAGTTCAGTGCACTTGCAGTAGTGTCGTGACCCTAGAAAATGTTACTGCGTAGAATGTTTCTCCTCTTTTGTTTCTAAATGAATACATTTACAAATACATACTTCAAACATGAAAGTATCAACTTCTTCACGAATTCCTTCCTCATCTATTTGATTATCTTTCCAAAACGCGGCTATAAGCAGATCTAGCAAAGAAAGTCTTTTTTTGTTTTGCCTATCTGTAACATAAAAATCTATTGACCTTGCTTCTTTAATTTAATTTTATTCTTATTTAAAAAATGCGAATACTTTCATCGTCCTTCTCCTTCCCTTTATTAAAAGTGTCTTCTTCCTCAATATTCTCATAGATTTGCAAATATTTTCCATTAGTTTGTTTATGAAAACGTTTCCTTTCCGCAATTATCTGAATAAATGTAATATTTTCCTAATCTTAATATTTTCGAAAAACGTACTTATAAATGATTATTATGAAAGACGTACATTTTCGAAAAATTGTGCAAGGTTTTCAACGTTTTTTTTGTACTCTACCGAGTGGTGTAAATGCAAATATTTTATCGTAGAAGTACCAAGGTCTTACGAGTCTAGTGAACAATAAATCACATTCTTTATTGGATCGACTTCGTTTCTTAACAAAACATTATTCAATTACCTATATGCAAAAATTTTGCCATAAACATGGACCGCATTACGATATTCAGATTCCAGCTTGCTTTTTCCTGTCAATTTTGTACCGAAAGCTGTTTCTACAAAAGAGATATGGCAATTAAAAAATCATTACTAATATTATTAATTATGTATACAAAAAATTGTTTTTTTCACTAACGGCATATTGCGTTGAGAGTGTACTGGCTGATAAATGTTCGTAAATCTTTGACAACAGGGTCTCCATCTCCCTCCTTTTTAAGAGATTCGACAAGATTTCGTGATTCCTCATTTAAGTTATTAAAGTAATAATTAATCATATTGAAGTGAAATGCAGGTGTTAACATTTTCCGTCGTAAGTGCCATTTTTTACCTGTCAAATTAGGATATATTTAAAATATTATTTAATCTATTCAAATATTTTAGGGCAAATTGCGTCTTATTCTCTTTTTATTATAAGGATCTTTCCTTTTTTACTCGTTATTAAGAACAAACGTGTCTACATACCGCTCTCGAGTATATACAAGTATTCAAATAGTATATACGTTGAGGTATAGTTTAACGTACCTTAAGTTTACGTCGCATATACAAGGGTTAAATGACCAATGTCCTTGTGAGGAAAAACGGTGCACTCTCTTGGCTAATCGCGTGTGCAAGTTTATGGCTTAACTCATTGAACATTGTAATAAACTATATTTAACCTATTAAAATCGTTAATAACGCCCATAGTTTCATTATTCGAACAATAGCTGATACCGAAACAAATCAACCGACTATGGAACCAAAACGATCATCTAACCTTGTATTAGGTTGTTTTATACGAAATGTCGGATTTTAAAGTAATATATAAAACTAGATGTCTTTTTTAAAAATCTATTTATTTAATTAAAATAAATTCTATTTATTTCTCAATACACTTTTCCAAAGAGATTTTAATGCATAGATGCCTGTCATATTTGATAAAATTAAAGTCTATTAGCGAAAAGATCCGGTGAATAAGTTGGGTGCTGCACAATTTCATATATAAATTCATTTGTAAAAATCGGGTTAGGAATGATAGGCATACGTTCAACCGATCCAACTTATTTCATTCGGTTAGTTCGTTCGATGCTCACTTATCAATTTTATTAAACTTGCCAATTTCAGAAAGATTTCGCAATATTGTTGTATGGTCGACTTTTTTCTGGAAGCATGTTTTTTCGAAGATACAGTAAGATTCTTTTCCATGAATGCTTTCAGAGTATCATTTTTCATGGACATTACGGGACTTTTTCGCGGTTTTTTTTAGGGAAAATTCAGCAGACTGAAATTTTTTCAACCAACGTTTGTTAACAGTATTTTTCCCAAATGTCTGATTTATATTGCGTGCAGCCTTTGTAGTATTATTACCAAGTTTATGCTCATAAAAAAATTGCACGAATATATCGGTTGAATTCAAATCCTTATGAAATTTAAAAAAATTATAAGATTTAACATTTTTTAGAAAATCTACTTGTTGAAATGTGACTCTAACAATGGACAATACGACTATAAACGAAGTAGTACAAAAACAAAAGAATAATGCAAACCAAGAGACAAACGTTCGCATGTAAAGAAAATCCGACATTTCATATGAACCAACCTAATATATACACAAAAGAGGCTAATCAAACTCGATAATAGAAACTCGTCTATAGAAGGCGATATGCAAACGGATTCGGAAACTTCGCAAAATTGGAAACCCGCCAAGTCTTCAAAAATTTTAAAGTCAAAAAAGCGTAAGATTAATGGACCGAAAAACAACAACAATAACTATTACGTATCATTTGCAACACAATGGTTTCAAGACATTCCCCTAAGTAATATTTCCGATCTACTCGACTATTCAACAGAACCTTAAAACACAAAAGACAATTTAGAAAAAGAAAAAGCATTGAAACCACCACCAATATACATCTACGCGAAAATCAAGGACTCTCTGCTCGAGTTATTGGATAAAACCAATTTTTGTGGGTAGACTCGTTCTAGTATATCCGGGCGGTTCGTGTTTTGTGTGCACAGTTGCAATACGAAGGTTAAAAGGTACCTCGATACGTATTTGCGTTATTTCTTTCTCTATCTAGTCTATCTTCATACTAATATTTATTTATATTATTTCCTTCTGCAATAAAGCATTCACTTGTCTCGGCTTTTCTCTCAATTCCGTGAGAGTTTTTATGACGAGGCAAATTATTTTATTAACCAGTAAATTGGAGTATATCGATTTACGTAACCTTCCCTATCTCAATCATTCCTACGATAAAACTATTGCATATTTTGCCGACTCGTGGCTTTGATAATTAGTTATTTCTTTCTTTTACTTTTTTTAAACATTGCTGGACAAGATAATTATATAATAGAATACCTGAATGATATCCAAGTCAAAGTAAAAACTATCATTTCAGAAACGCTCAGAAAGATAATTATAACCAATGCACTAAACATTTAAGACGGAAGATAACACATGTATCAACAAAAAAACGAAAAGAGTTACAAAAATTACTGAAATCTAAATCCAGCCTGTGTCAAATTCGCACAGAAATGTCTTACAATACTTTGTCCCCAAAAGGGCAGAAATAAAATCGTCAGTTGCCTAAGTTGTAATGGTAGCTACTCAGAAAAATATATAAGATGTCTCAGGACAGGCTTAAAAGAATCAGCCCTAAAGACCGAATAAAATATTAAATCTGCGGAAAATAAATGACAACAGCGACACTCGCTCATTGGAGATGCCTTCCAAGTGCTGTATTTCTTACTTGTCTAACAATTTACCAGATGTCTACGGACAAATTGTAAAGAAGTAAGGAGATAAATAAAAACAAAAATAAAAAAAATTGTAAAAATTGTAATTAAGAAATATCTCCAGTTTACTGATTATTACGACATTTGGCTTGCACTGTTAAAAGATAAATAACTGATCCGGAAAAGCTGCTCCTATGCCAAGCAAGCTTACATCGAAGATAGAGTACTGATGAAACTTTCTCGAAATACGTGTTATAATTATTAAAATCGAAAACTCTAATTGTAATAGAAACGGATTGAAATGTCGAAAAAAGGAAAAAGTGCTACGAACTCTCTTTGTAAGACACAAACAAATATAGACGTATTACTAACGTGCCCTTTTTCATTTTATTATTTAGTATATTTTATTTTAAATATACAATAAAAAGATTATTTGTATTCGTTTAAATTACTTACCGCTGCTAGTTAATAATCCATAGGAAAGCCAGGGCTTAAGATATTTGTAAAAGGCTGCTTTCTTAATATGTTCATTGCTCTTTAATAGTTCCTACGATGAAAATTCATATTTTTTAACTTATATGAATTGATAATTTTCGATTTACATTTAATTCTTTGAAGCAAGAATTTTACTCTTATAAATATCCAAGTTTTTTTATCATTATCTGAGAATTTTTATTCCATAAAATGAATTAGCGAAAATTAACAATAAACTTTAGTTATGTAGCAGTAGAAAGATACATAGGTAATCCTGCTATGCTATTTTAAAGTAATGTTAAATTTTCGTGCTGGTTTGAAGAATATTTGACTATGTATTTTTTATAATGAATGAAATTTATAATAAAATTTACCTTAACGTCCTCGGGATCAAGTAGAACTACTAAAGGAAAAATAAGGATCCAAAGCTTATAAATTGGATAATACTCATTACTTAATCTCCAGAATTTCTCAAGTAAATGTTCTATTATTGGTAATAAGTTATTAGTAAGTGACAACTTTATCGACTGAGAAAAATCACAGTTTACTGTATAATTTCTAAGTCAAAATATTTTAATATTCCTTACCATTTTCAATTCGAAAGTGATACAAATTCCCAATTATCGGATATTCGTGAGGTCCTGGAATTAGACTTATAAGTCTTCCCACTCTTCTATATCTTATAAAACAATGTAATGCAAATAGAAATAAAATTGTACCTAAAAAGATTGCGAGCATCATTCTATCTGGAACATAGAAAAAGTAAAAAATTGAACTATAAATTTGGCAAAAGGTATTTTACGTATTAATTATTATTTTAAACTTTAAATTTTTCTAAAGAATTATGTGCTTGTTAATGATTAATCCCTTTACAAATTAAATAGTTTTATTATTCGTTCTTTTCTATTAGTTTTTGGCACACAGATACATACAAACGATTTATAATAGTAAAATGTCAAGAGAATATGTTTAACAATATCTACAAGATTTGTTTTTCCTGTCTTTTGTATAAAATATAATTTCTAGCGCATTTATGAGAAATTTGCTAAATCGTTAGACTACTACAACGTTAAATGAAGAATTCCCGAAAAAGAAACGATAATATTTGACAAAATATTAGCGACATGTAGTTATAAACTATTTAATTAGTCCGATAAAATTATGAGATATTGTTCTTTTTTCTCGATACCAAAGCTATCTTATAAAATCAACAATTATTTCAGAGGTTCCAACTTAATATTTGCGTTTTAAAATGTTAATAAATTAGTGCAACATGCAAAAAAATTGAAAAGTCCGGTACGTGTAAAACAATAAACTGAAGTAGTATATAAAATACAATACAGTTTTAAAACAAAACAGTGTTAAGGATCTATGATATAAAAGTACACGAACGATTTTGAAATAAGTAATTCGATATATCTCTCTTATATTTAGTGTGGACTGATATCTAAATTTTGATTTTTTTTATTCTTTCTTATATATATATATATTAACAAGGAAAATTAAAAAGGTATAAGAAAAATTAATAATGTTAATAATAATAATAATAATTATTATTATTTTTTTTTTTTTAAGTTATTTTTTTTCTTTGAAGTTATTTTTTTGAAGTTATTTTTGAGTTCTTTTGAGGTTATATTCGTTTTGGTACGCCAAGAATTATAACTTCTTACGTGCGTACATAAGTATACACATTAGTTTTTTTTAAAAGTTTTTCTCTGGTATCTTTCTCTTTGTGAATACGATCAGAATTATCCGTTGCGATAAATTCTTTTAAATGTTCCGACAAATGACGAAACAATGTATGTATCAATTCTTCTTTCGTATATGCAGATTGTTATTTCTTCTTTCTGCCTCCTTTTCAAACGAATACGTTCAATTTTGGCATTTATATGTTTTTTCAATGTTAGTTTGGAATTTAGATATAGTCCCAAATACTCTCTCTTGACCGTCGTTACTTGCGGAATTTCTGTATTATATAGTTGTAGTTTCGGTATATTTGGTTTTTCCTCAATGCAAATGTGATATGTTTACACTTAGTAGAGTTTACCTTGATTTTCCTATTACGTAACCTTTCTTCGAAAGAGTTCATTTGGTTTTATAACGACTCATTTGCTTGTTGCGGGTCTTTGTTTATGATATGCATTGCTGTGGCGTCTGCAAATGTTTGCACAAAATATATTTTCCCGTTTTTTTTCAATTTTTTTTAAGTTGAGTACTCAGAAAAAACTTATCCATAATTATAAAGTGTTACGTCCAACCAATAATCTATAATATTAGTATAATTTTTATCTGGCATACTATTTCAATAATAGATTTCTCACTATTGTGAAATTAAATAAATATTTGAAATAGGAATTAAAATTATAGTAAATAAAATATTGTAAAGCCAGAGACGACGTTCACCGATTTCAAATCCCGTAAGCGCGTACGAAAGTAAAAGATGTAGTTTAATTTCATTGAAATTTGTACCTCATATATAAAGCGTTTCGAGATCGCTGATTACGAGTTTAATATTATTTTGTTAAAAAACAGAATTGCGGACAAAAATTTAAAGATAAATCAATAATTATGATGATTTTTTAATTTATTTTTATTTTTTAATTTTTAATAAAATTTTTTCTTTTAAAATTATCTCTTTATATTACATTCGCTTGTAATTTTTTTTATTTACAATTACACAAAATGGTGAAAAAAGTATAAAGTCATTACGGTTGTGCAATATCGTAAAAAGCCCTACATAACATCTGAAAATACAACTAAAATCACCTAATTTTTTAATATAGGTTTGTTTTAGAGGTTCATTGAACATTTAACAATAACGGAGAGTGCGAATTGCGGCAGTATACGTAACTATAAGCTCGTTTGAAAACATTTTTCTCATATTGCATCAGTTAGTGACTATTATCTTTTTTTATGTAAATTTCTAAGTAATAAATATAATTAAGTCTATATTTATATGTTGAAAGCCTGACGAGGATTTACTTCAAAATTCGTGAGGCACTCAACGTAATAACGATTTATGTACCATTTATAAAGATTATAGATTCTTAGCTTACATTCGAAATATGCGGCTCAATCATTTCGAAAATATTGAAAATAACGAAATTTTTTTATCGTCCCTCCCCACTCTTTAAACCGTTACTAAGCACGCCCTGCTGGACCTATTAAACAAAGCACTCGTCCTATTCTTCCACTGGACGCCTACGACGACACATGTTAGATAACCAGCGAAGAATGTACAAAGAAGGCGACGAACAAAGCGATCTAATCTAGAAGCTAAATAAGAAAAGTATAAGTATTCCTTATACTTCCATAAACGAGGTGAACCTTTTTGTCGAATCCGTATACTAGCGAAGCGAGCAAGAAATGAGATACGTGTTTAATCTTTTGTTAAAACCGCAATTCCATATTATATTTTATTTATCAACCAGAGCTTTTATGCTACAAGGCTTTTTGCCTGACGAGCCAATATAGTACTATACTTTGTATTGATTTAGCCAAGAGTTTTTCTTTTTTCTTATTTGTTGCTTTATTTTAATAATTTTTTATTAATTTTTTTTTATTTAAATTGTATTTAATATCTTTATTTTATTAAAGTTTTTATTGAAGTTATATTTTATTTTTCTTACAAATGTAGAGTATATATTGGCATTTTTGAAAATTGTAGTTATTTCATATTGAATACAATGAAGATGGAGAAGTAAATGTTGTTTGGCTTAAGTTTTCAGATTCACTAAAGATTGGCCAGAAAATCGTACAGAAAGTTGCTGGACACATTGCGATTTATATTAATAAAACAATAGTGCGATCGGATATAGATCTTCAACTATTCTCTTTAAGAACAATACAAAAATTAAGATTAAGCGTTCACATTTATCCATAGTTTAAATTTAATTATTATTATTAATTATTGAAAATTTATTTATTTTATTTTAATTATTTTAATTATTTTAATTATTTTAATTTTGAATTTATTATTAAACTATAATCTCTTGCAGCTTTCTTATTGACCAGGATCAGTATACATTTAAATTTCTGTTTAAGTTTTCAATATGCCTAAAACTAATGCAGAAAAATGTAGAGATTATCGTCTTCGTAGTAAAGGAATAAGGAAAATAAGGAAAATAATGAGGAAAGTAATAAAAACATATTGCACGCTAATGCAAAACGTTGTAGGGTTCATTAGCTGCGAAGAAAAATGATTCAAAAAGGATATGAATTTCCTGCGAGTAAAATTTTATGTACTCCGTCAACTTCTAATTTACTTTGCGAACCATCGGCTAATATGTGACATATCGGCTAGTATGTGACTGATTGTGGTTTAAAAAGGATTTAAAAGAGCCATCTAATGAACATAAGGATATTCTAACACAAATTAAACCTAATGTGCCTATGGAAAATACTAAGCTTTGTAATACATGCATACAAGCTTTAAATAAGAAGAATATTCCTTTAATATCAACATATAACGGCTTCAAATATCCAGATGTACCTCAGCATCTACCACCTTTAGATTTAGTTTCTGAAAGATTAATTTCGCCTCGTATTTCTTTTATGCAGATCAAAAGTCTGAGACATGTGAATAGTAAATAAGCCATTTATGGTCAATTAATTAACGTGCCTGTTTCAGTTAATACAATGGTCAAATCTCTTCCAAGAAATATTGATGACGATTATTGTATAAATGTACATATTAAACGTAAGAAAAGTGACCGATCTAGTTAATTACATGGCATTGTTAACAAGCGTATAATTAAAGCTTGGCTACAATTTTTAATACCGTCTCCGTTGTATACAATGTACGATATTAAAATTGATGATTCATATTTTAATGGTAATCAAATTCACGACAAAGTAGGACAAAATAATGTAAAGAATTCTAACGGAGAACCAATAAACTGGTTAAAAATATGTTGGATGCGTTTTGTCAAAAATGAATAAGATTTTCTATAAGACATCAATGAATGAGAACGAAAATTTGAAAGTCCTGAATTTAATACCACGTCGGGGTTGACCAAGAAAGTTCGAAAATATTGTATTGACACAACTGTATAAAAATATAAGACAAATTACAACCGCAAAATTCAAGGATATAATTGACTTATTACGATATATACCATCGGAACATCATTATTTCTTTAAATCCCTTTTACATACACAAAATGTAGATGAGTAGAAAATTGTTTTGTAATTTATGTTTGTAAAAAATATTTCGAGTCGCATAATTTATGTTTTTAAAGTGTTATAAAGATATGTAAAATAAAATAAGTATTGTTATTTCGCAATTTGAAGCATCTTAAATTAGGTTGAATGGACTTTGGTTCCTTCAAATTTTATAACGAATCTGGTTGTTAATTTTGAAAGTGGCCTAACTCTATTCTGGGTAATAAAACGTATATTATTCACTTAATAATTGCCATTATTTTAATAGGAACTGTAAATTTAACACATTTAGATACACTTAAGCAACATAACTCATTGTTATTCTTTACGTATATTTTTAATTGCATTGAAACGCAAACCTTTAAATATCTCAATTTAAGGTTATTGGAGTTAGGCCACTTTCAAAATAAACGGCTCATATATATATTTATAGCGTGACCAGGTAAAAAGGAGGAGGATTGAAAATATGAGAAGATAAGATACTAATTATTCTTTTCTATTAAGTTAACAAAATAACTTCAAAAAAGAAAGCAAAAATATTTTCAATCGATCGTTATATTATATATATAAGAAAGAATAAGATGAATAAAAAAATATAAAAATATAGATATCAGTCCACATTAAATGTAAGGGAGATATATCGAATTACTTCACGCGTCAACAGTCATGGCGCGCTTACAGCATTAGTTCTCGCTTCGATCACTTAAGTAAAGCAGCGCTGAGTACGATTAGTACTTGGATGGGTGACCCGCTTGAGAAAAAAAATGGAAGAAGAAAAGAAGACAACTTCATGCTGTATACTTGAAATCGCTTTGCCGCGCATCATAAATACCGACTAATTTCATGGTGTCGTTTTTCCAGACGCTCGGAACAAAATCACTCCTCGTTACATTTTCCCCAACGCGCTAAAAGAAGTATAACTTCAAAAAAAAAAATAAACGCGCTTATTTGACCTTTTATCTCATCTCTCATTTGCAAGAAACATAATAAATATACGAATAAAGAAGAAAGACCAGTTTGGTTTAATTACATAAATATAGGTAATAATCTGTTCTGCGTTCAGTTTGTTACGCGTTGAGCTCAACAAATAACTATTCTTGGAATAACATTCTTCTAAGTTACTTCATCTTAATTGTTTCATTTTTCTATCTCTCTTACTCAAAGTTATCCAGTGATTAACACAAATTACAGGACGCATCGACGTATACTTCATTGTGCACCTTCGTCACAACAATAATATTATTATTATTGCAATTTTTATTGCCATTGTGCAATAAAACGAGTGCTCGTAAGTATCAAATTTATTTATATTTTCGTACGTTTTCCTCTTTCTCGTAATATGTTTATTTTAATATGAAGTGAGAAAAAGATATCTCCCTTAATTTTCAATATCCTCGTTTTTCTTTTTGTTTCTTTAATTCGTCTTTGTATTATCCTATTAATAATCGTCATTAGTTCGTGCATGTGTTTCTTTTTTATGTAAAACTATTTAGGCGATGCATATTGGTCTCAAATCCTGAAAACGTGGAAAAAGTCAAAAAATCAAGTTTTTCTTTAGAGTTTTAACCATAGAAATATCTATAGTGGACCTCTTAATGTCTTTATCATCGGTTTTTAATAAGTAAATGACTATGCACGCTAGTAAATTTACAGTATAAACTCATTTACGATTTGTTGCGCCCCGAAAATTACGGTCTAATAAAACGCGTATATTGTAGTTAATATTTGTCTGATTTCAACATATAAATATAGACTTAATTATATTTATTACTTAGAAATTTACATAAAAAAAGATAATAGTCACTAACTGATGCAATATGAGAAAAATGTTTTCAAACGAGCTTATAGTTACGTATACTGCCGCAATTCGCACTCTCCTTTATTGTTAAATGTTCATTGAACTTCTAAAAAAACCTATATTAAAAAATTAGGTGATTTTAGTTGTATTTTCAGATGTTATGTAGGTTTTTTTACGATATTGCACAACCGTAATGACTTTATACTTTTTACACCATTTTGTGTAATTGTAAATAAAAAAAATTACAAGCGAATGTAATATAAAGAGATAATTTTAAGGGAAAAAATTTTATTAAAAATTAAAAAATGAAAAAGAAATTAAAAAATTCATCATAATTATTGATTTATCTTTAAATTTTTGTCCGCAATTCTGTTTTTTAACAAAATAATATTAAACTCGTAATCAGCGATCTCGAAACGCTTTATATATATGAGGTACAAATTTCAATGAAATTAAACTACATCTTTTACTTTCGTACGCGCTTACGGGATTTGAAACCGGTGAACGTCGTCTCTGGCTTTACAATATTTTATTTATTAAAATTTTAATTCCTATTTCAAATATTTATTTAATTTCACAATAGTGAGAAATCTATTATTTGAAATAGTATGCCAGATAAGAATTATACTAATATTATCGAGACTTGGTTGGACGTAACGCTTCAAATTATGGATAAGTTTTTTCTGAGTAGTCAACTTAAAAAAAATGGAAAAAACGGGAAAATATACGTTGCAGTTTTTTGCAGATTAAATATCTTCCTATGCAAATTAAATAAAAAAGAAAAACAAAAAATCTTACCGTCAAGAAAATACAAATACTCTCTACATATCACAAGGATGACATTCAATTTTTTATCGACATGTACGTCGAAATATGTAATTATTTGATATATGTAAATATCTTTTATTAATTTTCCCTGTTTATGTAAATTTATAATGTTTATTTAAATATTTAGCTCTTCAAGGATAATAAAATTATAAGACTTAATGATAAAGAAATTTAAGGTTGAAAAAAATAAAGAATCTCATGTATTTATTTAACGACAAAGCGTCAATAAATGTAGCAAATTTTATTTACTTAATAATTAATTATTATAATATAGTTAATTAGTAGGTTATGTGAACAATCAAAAATAAAATTTCTGCAACGTTTCGTTCATACATTTGAATTTCTTTAGGCAACTTGAAACATACAGTAGCAGATTACATAAAAATTTCGTTACCATATATAATCATGAATAACTTATAAAAATGTCTTGAACTTAAAGATTATTCAACAAATACTAACGTGAAAATTTAATTGTTTATTTATTTTTTTACTTTCGTTATTCTACGTTTCATATTTTTTATTATATTTTGATTGTTTATTATTTATTATATTTTTTATTATATTTTCTTTTGGCGCGTTTGGGAAAATGTGATGGGAGTGATTTTTTTCCGAGCATTTGTAGAAACGACACCACGAAGGTTTGTCGGTAATTAAAGATGCGCGACAAAGCGATTTCAAATTTACGACATAAAGTTGTCTTTTCTCTTCTTCTTCCCATTTTGTCTCAAGTGGGTTACCCATTCAAATACTAATCGTACTCAGCGCTGCTTGACTTAAATAATCGAGCGAGAACTAATGCTGTAACCGCGCCATGGCCGTTTACTCATAAAGTAATTTGATATATCTCCCTTATATTTATTGTGGACTGATATCTATATTTTGATATTGTTTTATTCTTTCTTATATATAATATATCGATCGATTGAAAATATGATTTCTTTCTTTTTTTTGTTCAATAAATAAATAATAATAATTAGTAGCTTGTCTTCTCATACTTCCAATCTTCCCCCTTTTTACCTTGTCACGCTATATATTTATATTTATATAATTAGATAAATAAATAAATGAATAAAAATATAATAATAAAAAAAATAATCGGCTAACATTAGCGAATATTATCGATCATCTAGAAGGGAGGGGGGAACAGGTATCTTTATCATATATATTCTATGTAATAAGAAAATAATGATAATAATAATAATAATTATAATAATAATAATAATAATAATAATAATAATAATAATAACATTATTTAAAAAATAAACAAGGAAAATTAAAAAACTGGTGTGTACTTATGTACACACGTAAGAAGTTATACTTCTTTGCTGTACCAAAACGAATATAACCTCAATAACCTCAAAAATAACTTCAAAAAAATACTTCAAAGAAAAAAAATAACTTAAAAAAAATAATTATTATTATTATTATATATATAAGAAAGAATAAAAAAGAATCAAAAAATAGATATCAATCCAACTAAATATAAGAGAGATATATCGAATTATTTATTTCAAAATCGTTCTTGTACTGTTATATCATAGATCCTTAACGATGTTTTGTTTCACAACTGTATTGTATTTTATATACTACTTCAGTTTATTGTTTTACACGTACCGGACTTTTCAATTTTTTTGCATGTTGCACTAATTTATTAACATTTTAAAACGCTAATATTAAGTTGGAACCTCTAAAATAATTGTTGATTTTATAAGATAGCTTTGGTATCGAAATAAAGGACAATATCTCATAACGTTTATTGGACTAATTAAATAGTTTATAACTACATGTAGCTAATATTTTGTCAAATATTATCGTTTCTTTTTCGGGAATTCTTCATTTAACGTTCTAGTAGTCTAACGATTTAGCAAATTTCTCATAAATGCGCTAGAAATTATATTTTATACAAAACACAAAAAAAACAAATCTTGTAGATATTGTTAAACATATTCTCTTGACATTTTACTATTATAAATCGTTTGTATGTATCTGTGTGCCAAAAACTAATAGAAAAGAAACGAATAATAAAACTATTTAATTTGTAAAGGGATTAATCATTAACAAGCACATAATTCTTTAGAAAAATTTAAAGTTTAAAAATAATAATTAATACGTAAAATACCTTTTGCCAAATTTATAGTTCAATTTTTACTTTTTCTATGTTCCAGATAGAATGATGCTCGCAATCTTTTTAGGTACAATTTTATTTCTATTTGCATTACATTGTTTTATAAGATATAGAAGAGTGGGAAGACTTATAAGTCTAATTCCAGGACCTCACGAATATCCGATAATTGGGAATTTGTATCACTTTCGAATTGAAAATGGTAAGGAATATTAAAATATTTTGACTTAGAAATTATACAGTAAACTGTGATTTTTCTCAGTCGATAAAGTTGTCACTTACTAATAACTTATTTCCAATAATAGACCATTTACTTGAGAAATTCTGGAGATTATGTAATGAGTATTATCCAATTTATAAGCTTTGGATCTTTATTTTTCCTTTAGTAGTTCTACTTGATCCGGAGGACGTTCAGGTAAATTTTATTATAAATTTCATTCATTATAAAAAATACATAGTCAAATATTCTTCAAACCAGCACGAAAATTTAACATTACTTTAAAATAGCATAGCAGGATTACCTATGTATCTTTCTACTGATACATATCTAAAAGTTTATTTTTAATTTTCGCTAATTCATTTTATGGAATAAAAATTCTCAGATAATGATAAAAAAAACTTGGACATTTATAAGAGTAAAATGTCTTGCTTCAAAGAATTAAATGTAAATCTAAAAATATCAATTCATATAAGTTAAAAAATATGAATTTTCATCGTAGGAACTATTAAAGAGCAATGAACATATTCAGAAAGCACTCTTTTACAAATATCTTAAGCCCTGGCTTTCCTATGGATTATTAACTAGCAGCGGTAAGTAATTTAAACGAATAAAAATAATCTTTTTATTGTATATTTAAAATAAAATATACTAAATAATAAAATGAAAAAGGGCACGTTAGTAATACGTCTATATTTGTTTGTGTCTTACAAAGAGAGTTCGTAGCACTTTTTCCTTTTTTCGACATTTCAATCCGTTTCTATTACAATTAGAGTTTTCGATTTTAATAATTATAACACATATTTCGAGACAGTTTCATCAGTACTCTATCCTCGATGTAAGCTTGCTTGGCATGCAGCTTTTCCGGATATGTTATTTATCTTTTAACAGTGCAAGCCAAATGTCGTAATAATCAGTAAACTGGAGATATTTCTTAATTACAATTATTACAATTTTTTTTTTTTGTTTTTATTTATCTCCTTACTTCTTTACAATTTGTCCGTAGACATCTGGTAAATTGTTAGACAAGTAAGAAATACAGCACTTGGAAGGCATCTCCAATGAGCGAGCGTCGCTTTTGTCATTTATTTTCCGCAGATTTAATATTTTATTGGGTCTTTAGGGCTGATTCTTTTAAGCCTGTCCTGAGACATCTTATATATTTTTCTGAGTTGCTACCGTTACAACTAAGGCAACTGACGTTTTCTTTTCTGTCCTTTTGGGGACAAAGTATTGTAAGACATTTCTGTGCGAATTTGACACAGGCTGGATTTAGATTTCAGTAATTTTTTATGTATCCATAAATTTAGCACCTTGTGCATTATGACATAGGTGTATTATTTAGATACATATCCTTTTTATTTTTCATAGTAGTAAATTCGATAGAAAATAGTAATAGCAGCTGTTTAGTCTCGTATTTTGTTATATTATTTATTGATCTTACCTTGTGACCGAGTTTGTCTAATTCATTTATTATTTTAATTGCGTTTGATTTTAGATGACATTCTCGAACAACAATTTCGTAACTCTTTTCGTTTTTTGTTGATACATGTGTTATCTTCCGTCTTAAATTTTTAGTGCATTGGTTATAATTATCTTTCTGAGCGTTTCTGAAATGATAGTTTTTACTTTGACTTGGATATCATTCAGGTATTCTATTATATAATTATATTGTCCAGCAATGTTTAGAAAAAGTAAAAGAAAGAAATCACTAATTATCAAAGCCATGAGTCGGCAAAATATGCAGTAGTTTTATCGTAGGAATGAGTGAGATAGGGAAGGTTACGTAAATCAATGTACTCCAATTTACTCGTTAATGAAACAATTTGTCACGTCATAAAAACTCTCATGGAATTGAGAGAAAAGCCGATACAAATTATTGCTTTATTGCAGAAGGAAATAATATAAATAAATAGTAGTATGAAGATAGACTAGATAGAGAAAGAAATAACGCAAATACGTCTCGAGGTACCTTTTAACCTTCGTATTGCAACTGTAGCACTCAAAACACGAACCGTCCGGATATACTAGAACGAGTCTACCCACAAAAATTGGTTTTATCCAATAACTCGAGCAGAGAGTCCTTGATTTTCGCGTAGATATATTGGTGGTGGTTTCAATGCTTTTTCTTTTTCTAAATCTTTTGTGTTTTAAGGTTCTGTTGAATAGTCGAGTAGATCGGAAATATTACTTAGGGGAATGTCTTGAAACCATTGTGTTGCAAATGATACGTAATAGTTATTGTTGTTGTTTTTCGGTCCATTAATCTTACGCTTTTTTGACTTTAAAATTTTTGAAGACTTGGCGGGTTTCCAATTTTGCGAAGTTTCCGAATCCGTTTGCATATCGCCTTCTATAGACGAGTTTCTATTATCGAGTTTGATTAGCCTCTTTTGTGTATATATTAGGTTGGTTCATATGAAATGTCGGATTTTCTTTACATGCGAACGTTTGTCTCTTGGTTTGCATTATTCTTTTGTTTTTGTACTACTTCGTTTATAGTCGTATTGTCCATTGTTAGAGTCACATTTCAACAAAGTAGATTTTCTAAAAAATGTTAAATCTATAATTTTTTTAAATTTCATAAGGATTTGAATTCAACCGATATATTCGTGCAATTTTTTTATGAGCATAAACTTGGTAATAATACTACAAAGGCTGCACGCAATATAAATCAGGCATTTGGGAAAAATACTGTTAACAAACGTTTTGAAAAAATTTCAGTCTGCTGAATTTTCTAAAAAAAAACCTCGAAAAAGTCCCGTAATGTCCATGAAAAATGATACTCTGAAAGCATTCACGGAAAAGAATCTTACTGTATCTTCGAAAAAACATGCTTCCAGAAAAAAGTCGACCATACAACAATATTGCGAAATCTTTCTGAAATTGGCAAGTTTAATAAAATTGATAAGTGACATCGAACGAACTAACCGAACGAAATAAGTTGGATCGGTTGAACGTATGCCTATCATTCCTAACCCGATTTTTACAAATGAATTTATATATGAAATTGTGCAGCACCCAACTTTTCACCGGATCTTTTCGCTAATAGACTTTAATTTTATCAAATATGACAGGCATCTATGCATTAAAATCTCTTTGGAAAAGTGTATTGAGAAATAAATAGAATTTATTTTAATTAAATAAATAGATTTTTAAAAAAGACATCTAGTTTTATATATTTACTTTAAAATCCGACATTTCGTATAAAACAACCTAATACAAGGTTAGATGATCGTTTTGGTTCCATAGTCGGTTGATTTGTTTCGGTATCAGCTATTGTTCGAATAATGAAACTATGGGCGTTATTAACGATTTTAATAGGTTAAATATAGTTTATTCAATGTTCAATGAGTTAAGCCACAAACTTGCACACGCGATTAGCCAAGAGAGTGCACCGTTTTTCCTCACAAGGACATTGGTCATTTAACCCTTGTATATGCGACGTAAACTTAAGGTACGTTAAACTATACCTCAACGCATATACTATTTGAATACTTGTATATACTCGAGAGCGGTATGTAGACACGTTTGTACTTAATAACGATTAAAAAAGGAAAGATCCTTATAATAAAAAGAGAATAAGACGCAATTTGCCCTAAAATATTTTAATAGATTAAATAATATTTCAAATATATCCTAATTTGACAGGTGAAAAATGGCACTTACGACGGAAAATGTTAACACCTGCATTTCACTTCAATATGATTAATTATTACTTTAATAATTTAAATGAGGAATCACGAAATCTTGTCGAATCTCTTAAAAAGGAGGGAGATGGAGACCCTGTTGTCAAAGATTTACGAACATTTATCAGCCAGTACACTCTCAACGCAATATGCCGTTAGTGAAAAAAACAATTTTTTTATACATAATTAATAATATTAGTAATGATTTTTTAATTGCCAATCTCTTTTGTAGAAACAGCTTTCGGTACAAAATTGACAGGAAAAAGCAAGCTGGAATCTGAATATCGTAATGCGGTCCATGTTTATAGCAAAGTTGCTGCATATAGGTAATTGAATAATGTTTTGTTAAGAAACGAAGTCGATCCAATAAAGAATGTGATTTATTGTTCACTAGACTCGTAAGACCTTGGTACTTCTACGATAATATATATGCATTTACACCACGCGGTAGAGTACAAAAAAAACGTTGAAAACCTTGCACAATTTTTCGAAAATGTACGTCTTTCATAATAATCATTTATAAGTACGTTTTTCGAAAATATTAAGATTAGGAAAATATTACATTTATTACAGATAATTGCGGAAAGGAAACGTTTTCATAAACAAACTAATGGAAAATATTTGCAAATCTATGAGAATATTGAGGAAGAAGACACTTTTAATAAAGGGAAGGAGAAGGACGATGAAAGTATTCGCATTTTTTAAATAAGAATAAAATTAAATTAAAGAAGCAAGGTCAATAGAATTTTTATGTTACAGATAGGCAAAACAAAAAAGACTTTCTTTGCTAGATCTGCTTATAGCCGCGTTTTGGAAAGATAATCAAATAGATGAGGAAGGAATTCGTGAAGAAGTTGATACTTTCATGTTTGAAGTATGTATTTGTAAATGTATTCATTTAAGAAACAAAAGAGGAGAAAAATTCTACGCAGTAACATTTTCTAGGGTCACGACACTACTGCAAGTGCACTGAACTTTGCTTTAGGTCTTTTGCTAAGCACAAAGATATCCAGGTAATGTTTCCAGCAACAATTATCAGTAGAAATTATTAGCAAAAGAAACAATATTTTACATTTAATACATTTACAAAGAATAATCAATTACTAGTAACACTAATTTTAGTAACTTGTTTCTAATACTAATTAATAGTGATATTAACTTTAAATAAAAAGTTTCATCAGTACTCGAATTCGAGCAAAATTTATTAAAATTTACAATGTTATTAGATTTTGCGATTTAAACAGTTCATACGATGAATAATAAATGATGTATTTATTTTTAGGAAAATATAAGAGACGAGGTTAAATCGATTATGGGAGAAGATAATAATTTGACGATATCGTCGTTTCAAAACTTTCGTATTTGGAGAGATGTTTAAAGGAATCGCTTCGTTTGTATCCAAGCGTCCATTTAATATCTCGGTATATTTCTAAGGATATGCAGCTGAGTATGAAAATAAATGCATTATGTCTTTACGTTAATTTCGTTCGTATCCTATTGATTCTTTATTTTATTCATTATGTAATCGTATTAATTTTGTAGAACATTATTTAATTCCATCTAAAACTATGTGTATTGTAAATATTTACGGCGTGCACAGAAATCCAGAATATTGGCCAAATCCAAATGTTTTCGATCCTGACAGATTTTTACCGGAAAATATTAAAGGGCGACATCCCTACTCCTACATACCATTTAGTGCGGGACCGAGAAACTGTATTGGTAAATGTTTCATGCAGAAATGAATATCTAATATTACCCTAAAATTGCTTTTTTATATTCGTCTTTTCCTCATTTTGCAGGTCAAAGATTCGCAATGCTTGAGCTTAAACTGTTTGTAGCATTTATATTGTACAATTTTAAGTTGGAACCGGTGGATGAACTAGACGACGTTACATTTTGGCAGATGCCACTCTGACCTCGTCTAAACCTCTTCGAGTAAAGTTTATACCTATTGCATAGGTATTTATATATATTGTCCTTAAAAAAATATATAAATGCAAATACAGTTTTAGATAATTTATTCGTAATCGGTAGATATTGATAGAGAATAAAATGAAATTTTAATTTACACTGTATAAGTGGGTAATATATTTTAATGTTCAAAATACAACAATTTAATATTTTATAAATATATATATCTATTTGGTTGGAAACGAAATAAATACGGATTTTGTCTATAGATTATTATTAAAATAACCGCACTCACTTATAGTTGATAACCTAATATTTAAAGATCACATATGAAATAACTTTCAATTTTAACAAATTGTCATTGCGCGTAAACTAATGGGTTGAAGTAAGTAAGAGAGGTACAGTTCGATGCGTGTGCTTTGCGAATTTACCATACGCAATGAGTCACTGGTCGGGAACGCATCACACATTTGCGCTTGAGCAATATCTCAATTGCGGTAAATCGTTGGTTCGTGCGCATGGCACTTTTTAAACTCATTTTAATATTCGACGAATAAGTGATGGGCCGAGCACGCAACTTATCTGTTCATGGGTTCAAAGGTTCAAACAAATAGGGACAATGGTTAACCAGACGTATCCAGGACCACTAACATCAGTAGCGACACCAGAATGCATGGATCAAGTACAACGTGAAAATATGTGCAATCGACGTAAATCTATAAGGAAAATTGCAGCTTTTACGGTAATAAAAGAACCAACAGTGTACGTAATTATAAAAAAAGACTACAGTTTCACTATTACAAAATGCTAATCGTGTAATATCTCAACGAAAATTACAAATCCTTACGAGAAACCTCAGCGAGAACGATGTTGATACTTTTCGTTTACCACAAACCCTTGGTAACATTTTTGTTTTACTGACGAAGCAGATTTCCATATTAATGGCTATGTTAATAAGCAGAACATGAAATACTGGTGCTCCTACAACCCTGGAGAACGTCATCAAAAACGTTTAACATTTTGATGCGATATTGTTAAAGATTATTTATGTTTGTGCATATTGCTTTACCTGAGTGTGCGTTCTGGAAAAAATAGTAAAGAATACATCAGATAATAAGTTTAGATGATCAAAGAACAATTTTCGAAAAACGAGCGACGATGGAACACATTAAGAGAGTTCAGAGAGAATATTGAGTTGTGAAGTAGAAGGTATTTTTAAGTACTTATTGAAATATTAGAAGAAGTAGAAGGTATTTTTAAGTACTTATTGAAATATTATAATGATTGGTTGTAAGTTGAAATAGCAAAAACTTTAACTGATACTTATCCGGCGATTGCATTTCAAGACTTAATTAATATTTATTTGAAAATATTAATAATTGAACTGTGCGAATCATACAAAAGTCAAACACAGTTGTATTTGCCAAAATTCCTCCAACATGGAGTCTTCCGGCGATTGGATTAAGCTAATTATGAGGAGGGTGAAAAGGTGAATTAGAATAAAATAAAACACGTGGTTGAGCCAATAAGTACAATGCTTTATTGGCTCGTCAGGGAAAAAGCCTTGCGGCAAAAAACCCTGGTTGTTATCAATACAATGGACGACGATGGATCACGGACTTTGTCCGTGATCAACTTCTCGTCACGATTAACCCGGATGGGTAATCACGTTGAAAGAAATAGAAATTATATCTCTCACCGTTAATTATCGCCTCTACTTCTCGATTGTGGTGAATATATAAATATCACCTTAATTTCGCCTCTACTTCTCGATTATTGTGGTTATAACATCGCTCCTGCGATCCACAACTGGTGTTATAATACCTGTAAGACGTATTCTTCTTAACAGATAATGTTGCGTCGGTACGCAACTACATAAGAAGTCGGCATAGCATAGATTTCGATATCATGAAAATCACGAACAACGTATAAAGGCTCATATTTAAAAAACTATAGATATATCGAACAGAGGGCTATCTGAGGTATCGGTGCAACGGTCCTTTCGTGCTTCAGACCAATTGGGTCGGTGTTTACTTACTAAGTAAACACTCGGCGCCGTCGTGTCTGGTGAATTTCTTTATTTCAATGCGTTCCTACTGATGCGTTATCTCCACGTCTACGGCCGTTATACATTTTATTCGTGCGAGACTATAACATAAAGATTGCTTTTTTTCTATTGACTAATGGGCGCAGAGAAGGGATGACGAGCATTCCCTAAATATAAGAGGCCGTGCCGCCCCGCACCTCATTATTATAAGAATATACATCCTAACGAATTATTCAATATATCGTAACCGAACGATACAGAAGATCACGACAGAACGAAAGAACTTAACTCAACGAAACTGAAGCCAGCGCATCGTAGGATTCCGACAACAGCGAAATACAACGCAGCAACAATCGAGAACATGAACATCACAGCATCTTCACGATAAATAAAAAGTGTATTACCGATCAAGGGCACCGGTACCTGAACAGATAAACTCTTTGTCTTTCTATGATCCTCTCGCTCGTTGTCTCCGATTATTTTTTTTCCAAGTGTCCTCGTAGGCGTCCAGCGGTAGAATAGCCTGAATGTCTTTGGTAATGGGCCCTGCAGGGTGCACTCACTCGGAGGTCGAGTGGTAGGGTTATGGATGCTAGTTACTAGTTACTAGTAACTCTCTATCGATTGGTGCGCGCACAATAAATCTCGTTTTTTAGTTACAATCGATTTTCGGCTACGATCGATTCCGATCGTACAACAGTTACAAGGAATAAGCAAGATATGAATTTGTTAAAAGGTAAAAATAATAATTTTGCATCTGTAAGAAATAAATATTACAATTCTCTTGAAAAATATTTATTCAAAGCATTAAAAAACTTATTCTCTCCGCATAGATGATCAATCATTTTACTGGAAGAGACAGGGCATTATTTTCAACAACGGTTAGAAGAAGCCGACGATACTGAAATTATGAAAAAGTATTGAAGACACCGTCTTCTTTTTATTCACACTGGGAAAAAGTCATGTACATTAATATTCTATCAGAAAAATTCGAAAATGAATACATCTTAGTTATTTATAAATTATTTTCTACAATAATTCTTATTAAACTATAATCTCTTGCAGCTTTTTGACCAGTATCAGTATACATTTAAATTTTTGTTTCAGTTTTTGAGATTTCTAAAACTAATTCAGAAAAGTGTAATGGCTATTACTATCATTGTAAAAATGTATCTAAAAGAAGTTTCCATCACAAGCAAACGTGGAACATTGTAAGGCATATAGGTTGCGAAAATAATTCTTTTGTTACGCTAAAGAATTATAATTTCTTACGTGCGTTAAAAGTACACAAACTAGTTTTTTTTGTTTCTTTGGATGATCCAGTAAGATGTTCTAATGGTCACTGCAAAGCACAATTTGCGAAACGGAGTCTAACAAAGATGGCGATAGGTTTATAAATTATTAATATTTTTTTTTAAATTTTGTAGAATTGAAGTCAAATTAAATAAAAAATAATTTATTATTATTTTATTTTATAATAATTTACCTGAATATTATCTGGATCAAATAAAGTTATCGAAGAAATAAAGAAGCTCCAGACCTTGTGAATTGGATAATATTTATTACTTATTCTCCAGAATTTCTTAAGTAAATGTTCTGTATTATTGGAAAAAGAATTATTATTAAGTGAAAACTTTATATGGACTGGAAAGAAATCACAGTTTTCAGTATAGTTTCTAAATAAAAATATTATAATATTCCTTACACCAACGTCAACTTGAAAATGATACATATTTTAAATTATCGGATATTTGTGGGGTCCTGAAATAAGATTTAAAAGTCTTCACATTCTTCGTTCAATCGTTAGTAAATACGGACGTGTTTATTTACCGCTCCTGAGAATATAAGTATTTAAATAATAATTACGTTGAGATACAGTGTAACGTACGTTTGTTTTACATCGCAGACACAAGGGTAAAGTGACCAGTCTCCTAGCGATGTAATACTGCAACCACACGAATAACCGCGTGTTCAAGCCTATGGCAAAAAGGCTTTGACCCTGGAAATTAACAACACCCCATCTCTTAAAATAGTTAATAACGGCAGCAGTTATATTATTCGAACAAGAGCTAATACGGAAATATGAAAACCGTCGATGGAAACAAAAAATGATCTAACCTTGCTCGTACAGAAAAGAGAATAATCAAAATATATAATAGAAACTCGTGTATGGAAAGTGAGATTGATACAGACTCGGAAGATTCGCAAAACTAGATTCTCGTTAAATCAACCAAATTACAGGGTTTAAAAAAGCGGAAGATGGATGAACCAAAAAAAAACAATAATAACTCTTCCGCACAATTACTAACCAAATGGCTTCAAGACATACCCGTTAGCAGTTCATATGATCTACTCGACAAGTCAACAGAACCATAAAATACTACAGAAAAATTGGAAGGAAAAAAAGCAGTAAAACCACCTCCAATATACATCGACGGGGAAATCATCGACCCTCTGCTCGAGTTACTGGATGAAATAACTGGACAAAATAACTATGTAATAAAACAACTTAAAGACAACCAAGTGAAAGTACAAACTACCACACCAGATACGTTCAGAAAGATAATAAATGCACTAAAAACTAAAATCGCGGGATACCACACATATCAAGAAAAAAACGAGAAGAGCTATAAAATCGTTATTCGAGGACTTTATCCCAAGTCCAACATAATTAAAATAAAAAATGAATTAAACAAAACTGGCCACAAGGTAAGATCAATAAATAATATAACAAAATTCGTTTCAACGAAGACGACTTGAACGACAACGGAGACACGCTGATTAATTTCTGCGCCATGAATGAGCTACAGATCAACAACACATTTTATCCACATAAACCATAGCATAAATTCACCCTCGAAAACACTAGAGGATAAAAATCAACAATAGACTACTTAATAGCCAATAGGAATATACACCCCACAAAAATACTGGACGTCAAAGTGCCAATACGATCTGCAAATACGGGAACAAACCAAAACCTGGTTCTTGCAAAAATAAGGAAAAACACGCTTAACATCAAAATTAAATCAAAAAGGAAAACATTAGAAAAACTAAACATAGAACTGTTAAACGATGAATCAATAAGAGAATTGTACCAAAGACGACCACGATACAGCACGAGCCTAGAAAATTTTCGTAATTTGTTTTGTTAGTTTCGGTAATAAAATTATATCGGGATACTTTACATAAGCCTTTGCCAAAAGAAATATTGAACGTAATAAGTAAAAAAACAAAGAAAAGAGAAAACATTCTCGAACTAAACACTACTATTTTCTCTAAACGAATAACAAATTTAATACTGAACGTTGAAAGCACGTACGTTAATTGTTATTCGATATTAGGTAGTAATATCTGTGGGATGCGAGCACCTCCAAGCCAAACACTTAAATAGGCTTTCGTGAGGAGATTGGACGGTGGGCCCTGGATAGCTCAATTGGTTAAAGAGCAGTCGCCCGGAAAGCGGAAGATCCGGGTTCGAGTCCCGGTCCAGTCGGTCCAGCGGCCCAATTTTTTTCACGAATCCTATAAATTGGGGGCTCAGCCGGGATGGAGGTTTGCTTTGTGTCACACTTCTACGACCGCGCAATAATTTGTGAAAAATAATTAAAGTTGAACATCTATGAAAGAGAGGTTAGGCCGACATAAGACGCGCAGTGGCGACGCGAACGATTAGCTTGGGAACTAGGGAAGAGGTGTTCCATCCCCGTGTAAGTTATACAGCGTTGGTGGTTAAGTCTGTATTAAAGATCGAGGTTGTTTTGGGAATAGCACCCTCGTGTAAGTTATACAGCGTTAGTTTAAGTCTGTATTAAAGATCGAGGTTGGACACAGGTTTTGGTTTGTCGGTTCGTTGGAATAAAGATCTAATGACGAACATTCGGGGTCGAATGTAAAGTTGCGGGGGGTAGAGTGTGGGATGCGAGCACCTCCAAGCCAAACACTTAAATAGGCTTTCGTGAGGAGATTGGACGGTGGGCCCTGGATAGCTCAATTGGTTAAAGAGCAGTCGCCCGGAAAGCGGAAGATCCGGGTTCGAGTCCCGGTCCAGTCGGTCCAGCGGCCCAATTTTTTTCACGAATCCTATATATCTTTAACAAAAAAAAATGTTATTATTTCAATGCAATGATTATTGTATTTTAAAAATTGGTTTTTACATTTTTTTCTCTTGCAACAATATAATTTTTATATTTAATATTATATCGAAATGTATAATTTACAAATTACACAAATATAATAGAAACCGTACTTTTAATATTTATTTTTTCTTTCAATTTGTAATTTAACATTTATTCTCCACTTATGTTACATTATTTATAATTTTATAATTATTATAAGTTATTCAACCTTAATAACTTTTCGACATTCAAAGCGATGATCTGGTTTGTATCCTTCAGGACACTTTCGTGTTGGAGGATTAATGATCGAGCCTTTAGGTTCTGCAGAGCTCGAACCAATAGCATAACCTTGAACCGTTTTTGTCGACAAAATGATGCATATTAAAAATACGCAAATTATTGAGAGCTGTTGGTAATAGGAGTGATAGTACACACGACGTTTCGTTTGCTTCGCTCTGCGATTGGCCAACTCCGTATTGATTTGTATTAGCACACCCTTCTGATGCCTTCTATGTTCTGTTACGTGGTTACATTTCGTCTGTTCCCACTCTTATACCTTGTGAAGAGACAAATGCAGATCCCGAAAAGCAAACGAACCGCTGGAAGCGAACGGCATGGAGAGCGTCTATTGTGCGCGGTCGCCAAATCACAGAAGGGATTACGCACAGAGGAGAATATGTTCGCGGCAACATGGTCTCTAAATAGCAGTGCAACGTCGCACCTTTGCAGAAGACTACGAGACTTTACCGAAGTGAACGATAGGAAGGCACGGCATATAATCCACTCGGCCAAGAAAAAATACAGGGTTTATTTACGACTTCCAAAAAAATTGCTCAAAAATTAAAAATTTGTTTTTTTAAATATCTAGAAAAATATGTAGATCATTTTCACAGAAAAAAATCGCAGAAATTTAATCGTTTACGAAATAGCCATTTTGCAAGTAGCTTTAGATTAAAATATCTCAATAACTAATAAAAAGTAGTCGAGACATGCTGCGTATGAAAGCAGCTTGTAAACAAATAGCTCTAACTCAGCGAAAGATCCATTAATTAGAAATTTTTTTTTTTAAATTGTAACTTTAATCTACCTTTATAATGAAAAAGCTCAAAAAAGCTCAAAAAAGCTCAAAAAATTTTTTGCAATTTTTATCAAAAAACGAATTTTAGTTTTTTTGTCATTAAAGGAGACAATATTGAAAAATAAATTTTTTTTAATATTGACAGATTCCATAAACAAAAATGCGTAAGGCTAGCTAAAAATTAAATATAAAAAAATTTTTTGTTATTTTTATCAGAAAACGAATTTTAGTTTTTTGGCATTAAAAAATAGTCAATATTGAAAAATAAATTTTTTTAATATTGACAGATTCCATAAACCAAAATTCGTAAAGCTAGCTAAAAATTAAATATAAAAAAATTTTTTGTTATTTTTATCAGAAAACGAATTTTAGTTTTTTGGCATTAAAAAATAGTCAATATTGAAAAATAAATTTTTTTAATATTGACAGATTCCATAAACCAAAATTCGTAAAGCTAGCTAAAAATTAAATATAAAAAATTTTTTTTGAATGGAAAAAAGCAGTTTTAATATATTCAATTTTTTCGTCGCTTACTCTGAAGCCAATGGGTAAGACAAAGGTCACACTCTTCGGATCTTTCATATGCTGCACAGCGCATGCACGAATCCCCACTAGTGGTAATAAACGAGATTAGAGGCAGTGAACCTGCATTTTTATTTTTCTTAGTTTTTAAACAATAACTGAATTAATAAAAAAAAAATCGGTACCACAATATAGGCATTAAACGACTCGGAATTTCATTAATCGGAAAAATACATTATCGTGTGGTTAACTTTTTTTCAAAAAATATTAATATTTTTTATAAACAACGAGTTTATTCATGAAGAAAAATTTATGAAAGCCATCCAGGTATTCACGTATAGAAGAATCTTGATTTTAAATATTGCATTTATTATTTTGATACGTACATACCTTGCTTGCAAAAAACTGTAATGTTATTTTTAATAACTATATTATAAATAATTGCATATTCAACCTATTCTAATAGCACTAATTGTGCTTAATGTTATTTAATGTAACTTACTACCAATATTCGAAGTCGATTTTATACAGTTATGTTCAAACATTTTTTTGCATTAATCGATTTAATACATTACATCGCAGATAGATTCATAAAATATTTGCACAAATCTAGAGGATTCGAAATAAATAATTTGTTGATGAAATTTACTATTTAGTTGACTTCGGAAATTTTACAGTATATTAATATGTAATATTATTATGTTATTTAATAATCATCTGAGGCAAATAATAGGGGAAGAAGAAATTCATAAGAGTCAATTTATTTTAACCCCTTGAACTATTTTGACGAGTCTGACTCGTGATGACAATTTTAGGCCAAACATGGATGTTACGAGTCGGGCTCGTTGTTCAGTTCCAGATCAAACATGAATATCACGAGCTTGACTCGTACTCGACATCTCATGCCGAACATGAATATTACGAGTCCGACTCGAACTCGACATCTTGCGTTCGGTCGTGAAAATAGGTTTCAAATTTCGGCACGCGCGCTCCGCCGCTCGCCATTCACCGCGATGATCGAGGCAGCCGCGTTTGGCCTGGCGTTTCCTGAGGTTCCGAATACTGCAAGTGGTTAATTTGAGTTTTTATCTTATTTATTTTTTGTTTACAACCATGACGGTCCAGCTAAATTTTTGTATACGACTTGAGTTCTTTCAGCTACTAGTTCGTCTACTGATTGAGATAGTACTGGAAAACCATTTTCCCAATCATTGTCATCTTCATTGATTATTGGCAAATCCGGTGTTTCCATGATTTTATTCGTGCATAAATCGATACATTTTTGCAAAAATGCGAACATAGAAGTTCAGATTTTATACACGAACTGGTCTTCCTTTTGCGACCTTTTTTACAGGAGCAAACAATTAAATTCAACGAATCCTCCAGGAAAGGTGGTAACAACGTTGTTGTTGGTAAAAGAAGAGTTTCACCAGCTATGTGCCGACCCCATAACACTGATGGAAGAACATTATTCTGCTACCGTTGAATTAGCTAGTATATTCGATATGTATGATTGGTTGCTGCTGCAGATATTGGAGTCAATGAAGCAATGTTGAAGCTGGTTTTCCGTAACGCTTTCAGGACTGCCAAATATTTTTTGCACCTTAACTCATTAAGATTCTTTATTTAGCCATTATAAGCTATCATTATGATTTTTTCTACTGCTGATGTTATTTAGGTAATATTTTCCGATGAACTTGACAATGTCAACACGTGGAGATACTTGGATACTTCTTCCTGTTGCCGAAGAAATCTTCTTAAGCAGATATTCTTCGAAACTTTGAAAAAACTTGATGTTACATCACAACCTGTAATTGCTCTGATTACGACGTGTAAATTGAATATAATAATTGGTATTCCTTTTGAATCGTAGATGTTGAATAACATTTCTTACCCACCGGCGTGTAAAAATAAATATTATTTTCGATTGGATCAAACGCGTCAAGTAAGCATAAGGCATCAACATTATGGTTGATTACAGTGACGATTTTTTCACGAGATTTGATTACAGATGCATCAACCATTCTTCTATTAAGATTATCAAAATTGATATCGGAGATGAACACAGTTCATGTGCAAAGTATATTGGATATTTACTTTGATCTGGATCAGATTTTTCAAATCGATTAAATAAAACTTTTTCATCTGAATTTGTTTTGCTTGAAATTTGAAATTTGCTTTGTTCTTATTTTTATAGAGCTACAAGACACTGATAATGGTATCACTTACAAATTTTTGGTAAACTTAATAATACCAAAATCTTTTTTCTTAGAATACTGTGCTACCATCCGATTCATTTGAATAATGTGGAATTATTTTATTGTACGATTGAAGGCAATTGTATTTTGCATTGTAACAATTGACATCATGACTTCCGGAAGATACTTCTGCTAACAATGACATGATCTGATCAGCTGTCAGAAATGGTGGATGTTCTTCAAACCATTGTTTTAATACTTTTAGATCTTTTAAATCTCAAGATATATTATGATCACGTAAATCCTTGTGCTCCTCGCTGTAAGTACTTTCTATTTGGCAATATTGTTCCAAATCATCAATTATGTATGCTGTAGAATTAAACATATTGAGCTAAGATGCTGCGACGCTTTCAGTTACACCTGGTCAGTGAACTAAACCCCCTATACAATGGATTTATCGCATCATAGTTTGTTCTACGACCTTATCAGGACTCACTTCACTGAAAAATTTATTAGTACGCCATGGTAAATGGTATGTTCGAAGCACATGGTAAAGTATCCATTGTTAAGATAGTGTTCATATTCTTTCGGTGAATACGTTTTTTCTTCCAGATCCAAGTTTTCTTGCACATAAATAGGCACTTTTATTTATTTTTTATTTAATAATATTTTATTGACCCTAGAGCCTAGGCTCCCTAAAGGCCATTAATTACAGTAAAGTACAATATAATGTATAGATAAAACAAAACAAAAATTAAAATTATGTAGTTATTATTAAACTTATCATTATATTAGTAGTAACGCACAGTAAGTAGATAAATGTAAAAAGAAAAAAAAAAAAGAAAATAGTAAATAATACATAAATAAAAGTATAAAAAGAAAATAGTAAATAAAAGAAAATAAAAGAAAATAGTAAATAATACATAAATAAAAGTATAACAGTTCTATAATAGTGGTATAGTAATATTGGTTCAAAGCAATAAACATATGGTTTTAAAGAAAAAAAAAGAAATTAAATTAAATTAAATCGTAATTCACAAAACACGCTGAATATCTCTATCAATAAAGTAGGTATAACATCTTAATCTGATTTCTTTATAGTCACTTAGAGCTACGATATCTTCCGGTAGTTGATTCCACATACGAACAGCAGTAACCAAAAATGATTTGTCATAAGTCCTGGTTCTTGCATTAGGTAAACATAATACATCCATTTGCCTCACAGCACGACCACGAACAGAAGTAAGAATACTAAAGTTCGTTCTTAATATTTTGTCGTAGTGAAGACGCAACATTTTATATAATATGCAGGCCATTAAAAAGTAACGTCGGTCTTGTAAAGTAAACCATCCTAAAGCTCTTCTAAACGGAGTAATATACTGATATCGTTACAAACGAAAGATAAAGCGAATACATGCGTTAAACTTTCTTTGTAATTTAGTTTGTAATGTTCCTGAGATGTTTGTGTAAGCTGCTGAACAATAATCAAAGAATGGTAATATTAAGGTGGCAACTAATCTTTTAAGCATAGTCATATTAAACAAATGATTGTTCATTTTCAACCGGGACAAGCAGCTCATTGCTTGGTTACTAATCAACATGACTTGTTGATGCCAAGACAAATTATCGTCCAAAATAACTCCTAAGTATTTAATTGATCGGACGTAATCAATATCTACTTGATCTACTTTGATTTTCGGAGCATTAATACATACAAAGATGTTAACATGTTGAGGACTTCAAAAAATTATAGCCTTTGTTTTATAAGCATTTAGTTTAAGGGAATTCCTCATACACCAATTGATTATTAACGTAATTATTTCGTTAAGCTCATTCACAGCTCTCTCTATATCCGAAAGGCAACAAGTTAAATAAATAATAAGATCATCTGCGTAGAAGAGATGTTTGCAGCTAATTAGACTTCCAAAGTCTGAAACAAACAGAGCAAATAATAGTGGACCAAGAACACTGCCTTGCGGAACACCACAACGACGATATTTCCAAGCAGATATTTTGTCCTTTAGCTTCACAGCTTGACGTCTCTCAGTTAGATAGGAACAAAACCATTTGATGACATCAGATGAACAATTTAAATCCTTAAGTTTTCGTAAAAGTAGTAAATGATCCACACAATCAAAAGCTTTGGTAAAATCAAATGATACTGCAATCGTGATTAATTTATCATCAATTCCCAGTCGAATATCATCACAAAGACGAATAATGGCAGTTTGAGTGCCCATTCCTTCCTGGAAGCCTGTCTGATACAGATCTAATAGATTATTAAACTTAATATGCCTAATGAGTTGATCATAGACACAACGCTCCAAAACTTTTGATAATGTGCACAAAATAGATATTGGTCTTAAATCATTGAATGACTGCGGAGATTTAATTTTCGGCAGAGGCAAAATTATTGATTGCTTCCACTGTTGAGGAAATTGACATAGCAATATTGAATTATTGAATAAGTCCACAATTGAGGGCAGATAATAATTAAGCAAAAGCTTGTAATATTTAATAGATAAACCATCTGGACCCTCAGCAGTAGTAATAATCCTTTTTAAGTTCCGTCTAATATCAGCCTCATTTATTACATGAAAGTTGAATTGTCCAGGCACATTTAGAACATCCAAACAAACACGCATTAATTGCTCTAGATCATAACAAGCATTTCCAATTGCCATAAAATAGTCATTAAGTTTATCCAAATCGATGTCAGGCAAGCAAATATCCAAAAAAGGCTCTTTCAAAAGCCCTAGATTTCTGAAATCTTTTCAGATTATTTTAGGACATCTAACATTATTGAATCTATTTTGCAAGAATCTTTTCTTTGCAGCATTAATTCTCTGTTTGACTAGTCGACGAATATTGCAGAACTCAGCGTAGGCATAACCCGTTCTCTTAAAAATTCTGTACAGCCTATCTCTTCTTCTTTGTAAACCACGAATCTCATCACTCAACCATGGAGCAGGGGGACGAGTGATTTGAATCATATGTTTCGGCGCTATAGAGTCAACTAGACTATGCATACTATGATTCATGCTGTCGACAAAATCGTCAATTGATGAGTACTCCGAAAAATTAGATATCACAAAATCGCCGATATTGTTAGCAATTGATTCCTCGTTGATTAAGTTCCAATTACGACGTCCAACAATCGTTTGAGTGTGTTTAGGAACACTATACTTAAGAGTCACTGTTATACAATCATGACCTGAGAGAAAGGGCTCATCAGTTTGACCAGAAGATATTAAAACAAGGTCGTTATTAATGATAACATGATCAATCCAGGTATCCGAGGTGCCAGTGTGATGTGTGGCGTTAAATGGCACAATACGCAAGTCATGGCTTTCACAAAAATCGCTTAAATGAATGGATTCATAGGAATCACGTAAAAGGTTGATGTTTAGGTCACCTGTAATTACAATATTTTTATAGTGAATAAATAACTCATCAAAATCTTCCTCGAAAATATTCAATAATTCTGAGTTAGGCGGTCTGTAAATCACAGAAATTAAAACTTTATTGCGAATTGATGACCATACTTCAGCAATCATATACTCAGGAAAACCATCAATCCGATTTGCTGAGCAAGCCACAATACGAGAAGATAACGTATTGCGTACAAATAATAAAACACCTCCACCATGTCGACGCTTGCGATCATGCCGATGAAGATGGAACATCGGAAGCCATATTTGAGCATCCACAACACAACTGGAAAGCCATGATTCAGAGACAGCAATAATGTCCTGATTAGTTTCTCTAAAAAATTCACGAAACTCTTCAATATGGGGAATAAGTGATTGTGCATTTAAGTGACATATTTTTAAATTAAGCGAAGATTCAGCTATAATATTACGCTGCTGAGAACCAATATTACAATATTATTTACTAAGACCATGGATATTTGATAAATCCATTGATGGCAAATTTTTACTGGTTCCGACCCGTTTTTAAGGTCTATGCAAACAGAATTAGCCGTGATCCAGATTTTTTTTGCTGATTTGAGGAAAATTCTTAATAATATTTTGCCGCAATTATATAATGCCGTTGGATACCGCTTATTTACAAAAATTGGAGTCTTTTGTGACCCATCGATGATTAAATTTGCTGTAACATCATTGCGCTTCCTCCTGCGGGCAATAAACTTGTCGACCAAATTTGATGAATGGCATTTAACGATGATGTCGCGAACGGAGTTTCCTCTAGCATTTTTTTTTATTTTGTGTCCGATTCTCTCTACCAATGAAAAACTATTTACACTAACGTCAGGAACCTCTAGAATTTTTCCGAGTTTAGCCACAGCAGCTGGTAAGCTCTCCAAAGCCGCCTCTGGGAGACCCGAAATTACAAATTGGTCGCGCAGTTGTTTAGATTCCATGTACAATTGACGCATTTCTATTTCTTGGATGGCTTGCAATTGAGAATTGATTGATTGGCCAACCATACCAGTTGCGTCCGATGATGACGCAGATTCAATTGCACCAACTCGCTTTTCTAAAGCTTTATAATCTTCATGTAGAGAGTCATATTTGGCAGTAAGTCGCTTTTCTAAAGCTTTATAATCTTCATGTAAAGAGTCACATTTGGCATCTATTCTGTCCAGTCTTGCAGTCATCCCATCCAATTTCATATTAATTTCCTCCAAAATAGAAATTGGGTACTCATTCTTCCCTGAACACATAGGACATTTGCTGGTAACAAAGTCCTTGACTTCGGATCTTGAGTGAAGAGCATATCTAACTTTGACACAAGCCAAGTGAAATTTATGTTTACAAGAATCCTGGGTCGTAGCAGCGAGATTATCAACAATTGGCCGTATACAAATACCACACCACTCTGTAGTTCTGTCAGGCATGGTGTAGGTGGCAATGCTAGATAATAATAATAGAAATAATATGACAGTACTGTCTGAATACGATATAAACTGTGGTTGAAAATCAACGGCCGAAACACAGATTAATGGCTTTTAACATACACCCAAAATAAAAAAAACTCCAATGTTACAAATAAAAATAACGAAGCACTATGTAAAGCAGTAAAAAAACATAAAAATTATTTTAATTATAAATTATAACACAACTAAACACAGCAAAATGCAGGAGCACGCTATTTAAACAGCCGTATACTTTACTACGCCATCTATTGTTATCTTTTGGCGTAATTAAAATGATTGAAGGCGTGAAAGAATGTTATTAATGAATTAATTATGAATTATATAATATATTAATGAATATATAATAATAATATATAATATTAATGAATTTTGAAATTAAGAATGGCATTTCAATAATTGTTTACACGTGTAAATTAAAATTATCAGTACTTTCAACATGGAGAAAACGTCTAAACAAAGAAACCATTTTAATGTATTAGATTCATACTACTGAAGTTTTAACTCTTTCCACTACAACATTCATATGTAATCTAACGGTATCAACGAGTTTAATCACTGTTGAGTTTGTTTTAAACTTTTCGAGAATCGTCTGCTCATCTGGTTCAGTTTTGAGTCCGCTTGAGTTAGGTTCATGACTAAAAGTTATTCATACATTAGTTGAACGGATACTTAATTAAAGAGAATTTTTTTTCAACTCTCCCATTCTGTAACAGCTGGCATTAATCACGTGACGTGAAGGACAACAGGGCTTAAAAGAGTAATCATAATAGTTTCAGGTATAGTTTTAAAACTGTACACGTTACAAAATCCGGACCGGTGTACGCGTGAATATCAGGCTGAAGGAAAAAGGTGAAGAAAAATAAAAACTAAGACCACCAATAAACACTCGCTGGAGCGCCAAATTTGAAAAATAATTTTACTGTATAAAAAAAAAAAATAATTTTAATGCATGCAATTGTATAACAAATAATGTTTTAAAGCTTTATTCTCAAAATTGGCTGGGCATTTGACGAAAATATTTTACCACAATAACACCTTAAAAGTATACTACTAATATACCAAAGCTCGTTAAAATCCGTTGGTATCCCAGTGTAAGGTTCCCTTGTGAGATCTGTAGAAAAATAACGGAAATATTGAAGTCATCTAACGCTAGTTTTCATACATGTGGGATTAGAATAAATATAGAAGCAAGAGGCGTTGAAATATGAATATTCAAGAATAATCGAGAATCAGGAAAAAGTTGTTTTTCGGTTAGGTATAGGTTTAAGAATTGTTTTTTTTTATTATTGTAGTATGAAGGGAATGAGAGAGTATGTATGTATGTATTTAGCGTGGTTGCGGGGAAGACAAAAGGAAGAAAGGACATAAGGTGAGAGAATGGGCAGAGGAGTACGAGTTGGACGAGTGTAATCTGAGTATATTGATGAGTTTAATGAGTATGAGTTTGATGAGTTTGACGAATGTATTAACGAGTGTAAAGAGTATCATTCATATAAAGTAAGAGTTTAAAGAGTAGAGTAACAATATCAGAGTAAAGAGTAAATTAGAGTATCAGTAGGTTAAAAAACTATTTCCTACATACATGTGGGAAGGGAAATTAGACAAAGGGGCTATGAATTAAGATATGAATATTCGAGAACGATCATTGCTAAACATATCCGTATTTCAAGGAAAAACAAAGTTGTTTGTCAGTTAGGAAGGGATAGAAAAAATTTAAGAAGAAACGTTAAGATAGGAATATTGGGGAACGATCGTTGCTAAATATATACGCCTTTAGAGTAAGAAAAAAGTTGTTGTTCAGTATGAATGTTCGAGAACGATCGTTACTAAATATTCGAATAAGTGAAAAGACATAAGAAATATCGCCCTTTATTGTGATGGTGTGAGGGAAATGAGATAGTATGAGTGAGTACGTTGCTATGTAAGTTAGTCATCGTATAGCCTTTAAGCAGCAAACAGCTATTATTGCATTTACATGGAAACATTCTATTCATCTTTGTATTGAATCCTACATATATATATATATAATAATAATTATTTTTTTTAAAGTTATTTTTGAGGTTATTGAGGTTATATTCGTTTTGGTACGGCAAAGAAGTATAACTTCTTACGTGCGTACATAAGTACACACACCAGTTTTTTTATTCTTTCTTATATATATATATATATATATATATATATAAGGTATATTCTATACAGTTCTTATAAGGATTATGTCTTGGAAATAACTGCCTTGAGTTTCTGCAAAGAAGCGTCTCTCTCGATTATTTTATTAATATTATTTACACTAAACTACATTATCTGCATTGCTTTAAATTGTACAAATACAAATTACACTTAAACTACACTATGTACATTAGTTGCATTACCTGCAAATAAGAGAAACAACATTTACAGCTAATATTCACTCTTATTTATTGGCATATTACTAGCTTCGCAATTTGAACTCTAACCGTCTCTGCTTAGCAAATTCCTAACCGTTTCTATATTTTCTGTCCCGTTATTAACGTTCCGAATCTTTCTAAGCCTAATACGCCTGCGCGTCTTAACTGTAAGACAGCAGCCAATTTAAATCATTAGTGAAGGTGACAAATATAAATGGTAATATTTCGTTACATATATATAATAATTATTATTTTTTTTTTAAGTAATTTTTTATTTGAAGTTTTTTTTTTAAGTTATTTTTGAGGTTTTTGAGGTTATATTTGTTTTCGTACGCCAAAGAAGTATAACTTCTTACGTGCGTACATAAGTACACACACCAGTTTTTTTATATTTATTTGATTACACTATTAACTCTTACAACAATGGATTTCAAGTTTGTAATAGTAAATTTCCAATTAAAATCCGATTAAAACTAATTCCGATTTAAATTTAAAGTTTAAATTAAAATAAAAAACAAATAAAAAATTGGACACACGTGGATTAAGTGAAACAATGTCGTTCTAAAAAGCGTCGAGTCATCGCAAATAAAAACAGAGTAAAACTTTTAACTTGGCATAATTTTTAATCTTAAAAATAATACTTAAACGATTGAGTTTAATTCGTGACGCAAAAATTATTGGCAATTAATATTGTTATATGCACGTGTGCACGTGTGCACCTTTTTCCTGCACGTGTGCGACCCGTTTGTCCTCTACAGTGCATGTTTTCTATTTTCTTTGCACATTCCTGTTTGCTTGTGCTGTCATCATCATTATTTCCGTCCAATCCGAGGCTTTATTGCTAATTCCAGGAGCATTTTTATTGTTCTTTACCGAGGGTAGTTTTCTAGCCTCGCCTCTGAAATCTCCTCCTTTGTCTGGGCTTGGAACCAGGTAGGTATTAACTAGGAGGTATTAACTAGGTATTAACGGAGAGTCTTGACGTCAACGGCACATCAACGGTTTTTTCTCAAGCGGTTCATCCATCCAAGCACTAATTGTGCTCAGCGCTGCTTAACTTACATGATCGAGCGGAAGCTAGTGCTGTCACCGCGCCATGGCCGTCGAATATTTTTTTTTTTTTATTTATGGCAACAACACACGGTGTTCCCAAGCGGTCATCAATCGAACTACTAACCTTGCTAAACGATGCTTGACTTTAGTGATCGGACTAGAACTAGTACTCTCAGCGCGGTAATGCTGTTGACTATCTGAAAGTAATCTCTCAAACACAAGCAGTTCCGTCAGATTATTTATAAAAACAACGGCCGTTAGTTTTTCGTGCTTTAATTTCGTCGCTCCCGAATAACTCGTCGGATTGTAATGTATTACACACAGATTGCGGATGAATTAATATAATCTTATCGATCGTGTTTTCACCAATTTTCTCCCAAAATTGATTCATCTTTTACTACAAACTATTTACATGCTAACTCATTGTGCAATATAAGTCACCGAATCTCATTTCAAATTAACGCCGCCATTTGTTTTCGTTAAAACTATTTTATATTTTTATTTACCAGTTTTAAGAAAATAACTGTCTGATATGGACATAGATCGCCTTAAGAAAACTAGGATTTAATAATGACGTTAGAACAAAGAAAGTTTAGGAACCGCTGCCGTCATTTCGAACAACACGATTCTTTATAAGTGCTTCAGAAATTTATTCTCATATTAATAATACAATCAAGAGTTAAACAATCAATAGAAAAGAATAATCAAAAAATGAGTTAACTTTCAAGCTTGAAGTTCTCTCTGAATCTCTATGAAAGTCTTGCCTTTGGTTTCCAGTGAAAAATGATACAACAAAGCCGTACTTAGCCAAACGAGAAGACAGAATCCAAAAAAAGGAAGACCATGACCATAATTCAAGGATATTGCTAAAAGAATATAAAGCTGGTCATTAATCATTGCAAGTATACCACCAATGATACCGAGAATACATGTACTAAGTACTTTGACTTCCGCAGCGAAGACCTCAGACATCATGATCGACAAAATACTACAGAAACCTAAATTACAGAAGAAGATTGTTGAAATAGATGCTATTATTGGTATAAGAAAATACGATGATACGTCAATGTTAAAAAAATCTTGGCATAAAAATAAGAGCTAATCGTTAAATCACAAATGCCAACGATGATACCTGATACGAGAATTATTAGTTTACGACCTAGTCTATCGACAAAACAACCAGTTACGATAGAAGATAGTAGCAACGTAATACCCGCAACTATATTTATTGTGTAATCTGAAACTGTACTTAATATTTCTTTAAAGATCAATTGTCCATAAAAAATTAACGGTAAGTAACTACTAAAAAAATTATTGAAGGTTAAGAGAAAAATAATAAAGAAAGCTCGTCGATGTCTCCTGATCATAAATATGTCTTTCAACGTGCTCCAAAATTTAATTTTGTTATTTTCTTCTTTTTTTATGAATTGGTCTATCTTTGTTAATTCATCGGATACATCTGTTCTTCCTCGAAGTTTTTGTAATGTCTCCTCAGCCTCTTCCATTCTTCCTCTCATCGCCAAATAATATGGCGATTCTGGTATAAACGAAAAAAGAAACACAAAACAGATCGACAGAAAAATGAAACTAGCCGTTGTGTTTCTTATCGAATAATAGGGCACTATTATAAAAGATACCAAGATACCAATATTGCACATGATGCTAATCATGGTTCCGTTAGCACCTCTCGTTTTTACCGATGATATTTCGCCTAAGTATATTGGAGCTACGACGAATCCTACTCCTACAGAAATGCCAGACAAAAATCTTGCTACGTACCACATCTGTAAGCATTAAAAGAGAGAAAAGAATATTAGACACTTTGTCGCACAAAATTTTTATTATTTAGATTCAAATCAGGTAAAGTTTATGCACAGTTACTCTTTTTATCTGATTCTATGTGATAAATGAACTAATTGTGTACAACAGAAATATACAGCAGACGAATCAAAAATGAATCTTTACGAACTATTTTACTAGAGCATATATTTTACTTTGAAAGACCAAAATAGAAAAGTGTCAAGATTAACATGCAGTATGTCCGAAATAATATTGTATAATAATAAACTCAAATATTTGGTCTTTTACCGACTGAATCTGTTGACATTTTACTTTGTGAATCTTGATGTTCCCAAATTTCGATGTTTTACGATAACATATATATATATATACAAAGTTTTTCAGCAATATTAGATAGCATAAATATATTTTTTGCTTATAGTTGTATGAAAAAACTATATTCGTAAAAGTGGCACTATTGAGTAAAGGAAATATAATATTTAGAAGAATTTTTCCTTAAAGTTTTTTTTTCACGAAATTTTAAGAATATTGATGTTTTTTCAAATGGAACCCTTTATTTTTGGCGATATTCATAACAATACGAGTTTAATAATTTTAAAATATATATTGTAATCTCGATCCTTTCTTACTGGGCCATTAGCAAAGATACTCGTCCTATTCTTCAACTGGACGCCTGCGATCTTACAAGGAGACATTATATTGAAGCACTAGCGGATTTCAACGAGCTTTGGCATATCAGTAAAATACTTTTAAGGTGTTATCGTGGTAAAATATTTTTATCCATTCGCAAGCAAATTTTTAGAAAAAAACTTTTGAAGTTCTGCTTTTTTATATATCCGTTTTATATTCTTTGAAATCTATCAATTAATTAAGCGGCACTCTAGCGTAAATAGTAGCTTTTTCGCTTCTTGCGTCGATTGTTAGTCTTCAAACCTTTTTGGGGGAAGTTTCTTTTGTATTAGTTTCTCCATCTATAAATTTAAAACTTTTTTGTCTCATTTCTTAATTTTTAATTATATACAGGGAAGAGAATTAAAATAATTACAAAACAAAATTAGAAGCAATCAACTTCTTAACAAGTATATAAAATATATAAAATTTCAACAGTAAAAAATAACAATCATATATACTCTATTTATTAGCACTCTTGAATAGCTAAAATCCGTTGGTGCTGCAGTGTAATGTCTCCTTGTTAGACAACCAGCGAAGAATCCAGACAGAAAGCGATATAGCAAGAGAATTACTTCCGGAACAAGTATATCAAATACTTATATCAACGATAAGAGTGAGACAGGAGCCATAGGTGAGAATCCTTAGTACTTTGTACACTCGAAGTGAGACGGGAGCTATAGGTGAGAGAACCTATAGTACTTTGTACACTTGAAGCGAGCGAGAGGCTAGAAACGAGTCCAACTTTTGTTTGGATACCATTACTTTATATTCGAGTTATCAACCAGGGTTTTTATGTCGTAAGGCTTTTCCCTGACGAGCCAATAAAAGATCACATTTTCTATTGGCTCAATCAAGTGTTTTAATCTTATTTTAATTCCACCTTTATTTTCTTCATCATTAGCTAAAACCAATCACCAGAGGACTCCGCGTTGAAGAAATCTGCGTAAATACAACAACTTTTGTTGATATCTGATTTAAAGAAATGGTATAGGAATATAATATAGGAATACTGGTAAAACTTAAACCCTAATCTTCTTGATAACGGCTGCACCTATGGAGTTTTTGATAATATTCGTGTACGTAGGGTCTGTAGCCTGAAGGAACATATATAAATTTATAAAATTTCATAAACGTCAAATAAATAACAACTTCGGGGCCCTTCTTGTAAGTGTTGACATGCAATTGGAACGGTATAGGGGCTTTGGTGAATAGCATGAGTATACATATATGACCGAAAAGATTGTAAATTATCTTTACTTCGTTACAAATGAAAATAAAATACTTACGTATGCGCTTCTTGTTATTAAAATTATACTCCAGCTTGCAACGATTGGGAGACCGCATAATAAGATCGTATATTTTCTTCCAATTTTGTCAATTACTAATACATTTATCACTGGTGCTAGCATATGACCGGCTGATAGCAAAGCCGTTAAAGTTGAAATATCCAATTTATTATCATGAATAGGCGAATCCGGTGATGATAACAACACGACCATTGGTGAATTCCATCCTACCACAATGCCAAGAGATAATATTAATAGTGTGCCTAAAATTTCATTTAAAATTCACATTTTTGCTTTTATCATGTCTATTAACATAATATAAAAGAAAACTTACAAGCGAATATTGAGAGGTATTCCCACGTTTTCGAGCCATGTGGTGATATGTACCTTCCTCTTCTTCTTTCCCAATTCATTTCTAATATTTAAGAATCACAGCTTTTGTTTCCTCACTTAAGACGAATGATCAAAAGACGAAATTCGTTAATATCTTTTTGTAAACAATTCTTTTATTCTGAATCGTCAAACTAATTAAGAAACTATTTTATTCAGCTGTTTCAACAAGTTACCTGAAATAATGCGATTGCCGTAAAAAATATTTTTCTGTAGCAACTAACAACTTGAATCTAACAAGGGAACTATCTGTGAGAGACACTCTCAAGATATTTTTCAACTTTGCATACTTGTAGTAGTCGATGCAAATATATATTGTGTAAATATAGCGTATCTATTCAGCCATTTGCGATAAATGGCGGAATGAAATTTTACGTAGATTCTTATTCTTTTAGTTGTAGTAGTGTATTAGTCTGTGGTTAGCAGTGCTGTCTGTGTCCTTGATGCCGTCGATATAAATATCTTATCTCGACAATGTCAAGTATGTTTTTTTTTTTTTGGAATTTACTCCTTAAGAATCGATTTTTATAGAAGGCGCCCGGTATGAAAAAAATATGAAGAGTAAAATTTAGTGATCGAATGACATCATTACATTTTTTGTGCGAAGCGTTTCATGCGCACCTTTCATTTTTTTGTAATTTGTGTGTATAACTTGTATACTTGTGTGCTGCCGACGTACACAGGGTATGTTGCGAGGCAGTAGACGCATTTAGGTATATATGTGTATATACCTATATGTTATGTATATATATACTGTACAGCGTCTATACAAATAATAAATATGTATATATATATATATAATATTTTATTTTATTGCAGTTATACGGATAGTGAGCATCATTTTTTTTTATTTTAAAGTTTTGTTGTGTTATTGATATTGATATCGATAATTAATATTATTATTATTGTGGATTATTAATATTTGTAATTATATTCACATAAAGTGAAGTGAAAATTATATAAACTATGGAAGAAACTGGTGTATATAATAGTGTCGAAACATCCAATGAACACGTGGGTGCTAGATATGTTATAATTCATGTATTATGCTCCTGAAATTAGTAGTAGATCCTCGGATAGGACGGAAATAGCGATGAAAACACGGCAAGCAAAAGGAAATATATAATGAAAACGGAAGAACATGAAAACGCTTAGAATAGGATGCTGGAGCGTAACTTCCATAAAAAACAGAGACCCGTAATTAATAGAGGAAATGAGAAAATGCAAAAAAACTAGATATCTGCAATTTTTCCGAAACAAAAAATAAAGGCAAAGGAAACCTTCGATATGGAAAATATATCCTATTCTATAGCGGGAAGACAAAGACGAAAGAGCCACCTCAGGAGTAGGCCTTGCTGGTAAACAAGAGATACGTAGATAATGTACTAGAGTAAAAATACATCAGCGACAGGATACTACAGGTAATGCTACAGCTCCAAAAGAAGACAAGACACCGCCACACACAATCAGTGTATATGCTCCAAATATCACAAAATCACAATACGAGATAGATGAATTTTACGATCTGCTGCAAGCGCACCTAGACAACATCTCTAGACGAGATGAGATTGTTGAAATACCCGGGAACTTAATAAATAGGACTATTGGGAGAAATTCTCGGCCGACATGGAACACGACCTACTCGAAGCACAGAAAAAAGTATGGAATATGCTACGAAACCGAAGAAAACATGTAAACGTGTCCATGCAGACCACCAAAATCACAACAGTTGAATAGGAAAAACAATGCACAGAGCTGTACAAAAACGAGACGGAGGAGACTTATAACAGATGCAAAGAAGAAGAAGAGGAGGCACTAAACGATTAAACTATCCCATCTGGAGAAATACAAAAAACATAGACATATTAAAAAACCGAAAAACACCAGGAACAGATTAGCTAACAAATGAACTAATAAAATATATGGAAGACAACTAACAGAACAACTAAGTACCCTATTCAATAAAATAGTAGAAAACATAAATGTGCGAACCCAATGGAAGGAGAGTATAACAGTTCCCATATTTAAGAAAAGAAATAGACAGAACCGAAGAACTACCGCGGAATTAGCCTCCGAAATGCACTACAGAAGGTGATAACTACTAGTGTGTGTACTTATGTACGCACGTAAGAAGTTCGGCCAATCAATTTAAAATTTGCCACTATATTAGTGTAAAGCTACAGAGTTATGCTGTTGTGTATTTCCTTCTCTATTACTTGTTTCAGAATCCACTATTGTCTGCCAATAAAGACGATCATGCGAGAATGTGTTACTCTTTGAAATTTATTAGAATAATAAATAAAAATAAGGTAAACAATAAGTAGATTATAAATTGAAGTATTATTATTTAAGGTTATAAGTAGTAATAGATAAAAAATATATTTGGAGTTATTTGAAGAAAAGATAGGAGAAGAGAAAAAAAATAAGAGAACAAAATATAGAGTTTTCTTTTCTTGTCATTATTATCACGCCCATATCCAGCTATATGCGTTGCAATGCCTACATTTAATTATAACAAGAGTGAAAAATTTCTTTGATACTCAAAAGCTTAAACGCTTTGAGACCGAATACTTTTTTATCTATTTTCTAACTAAGTATTCTAGTTTGAGTGATCTGGGTCAATTACTGGTTTATTAACTATAAACTATTTTAATGAATTTATTGTTGGGTGCTACTTAGATTATAAAACTAACATACCTATTATGATTTACTCCGGGTATTCTCAACTAGCTCGACTATTACTTGAGACGATCAAAAGACGGGTAGGACTAAATGATCTGAAAATTTATTTGTTGCGACAACAAAGGAAGCAATTTATTATTTTCTTAAACAAGAAATGAGATTAATTAAATGATACTTACCAGCGTTTATTCGAATTTTGAGTGCTAATCTGTTTCTTTGACGAATGAATCTGTTATTGCAAGTAGCAAAATGATAAAAAACGTATTTAGAAATTAAGATTATTCGAGATTGACTCAAGAGAAATCAATATCTAGTTACAAACTATCTACGAGACTCTTCTGGAGCTTACTCTCATCGCTCTAAGACGGACGGTGAATAACACGTTTACTTTTCGCACTTTATGACAGTCTATTGAGAAATATTCGTTCTTTGTCAATATTTCACAATCTATATAAATTTCGGCGTACATGCAGTACGTTCTAAGGCTTCCTTATCTAGCCCGTGAATTATTTGGCCGCATTACACAACTTGTTCTAGCTCGTTAATGCTATGCCTATCTTTGTCGGTAATGAAGATTTCTGTTTTCGAAATCTATAACAAATACAGTAATAAAAAAGATAGTATAGAAGATAAGATAATTTTAATAATTATAATCTAGTGACATAATTTACTTCGCTTGCGCTCAAGGAAATATGACGAGGCCGATGTCCTCGAGAAACGTTTCATTTTCTAATTTTCTGTGAAAATATATAGTGTAAAGTTTATCAAGTCGTAGCCTATATGAAAATAGGCGTATAAATTGTGTGGTTTCATGTATGAATAAGAAATATTTTTTTTTCCATAGTTTCTGTCAACATTGATTTCATTTATTTTAATAATATTCGTAATATCGATACGTTTCTCCATGAAAGTAACAAAACTTATTAATTAAATATAATATCAGCACGACTAAAGAATAAGGGTCTTAAATGCCTTACTAACACTTAAAAATGTAGTTAGAATAAAGATAATATAAGGTGATTTTTATAGATAATAATTAAGAAGAATCAGTTTTAAAACTTATTTCTTTTTTTCATGTTAATTCCTGCATATAGATCATGCATTAATATTTTACATAATAGTAAAAAATTAAACCTAACCAAAATAAATAACAATAGCGACACATCTCAAAAGAGAAACCGTCTACGTGCTATCTTTTTTTCACTTATATAACAATTTACCAAATGTCTATGGACAACTTGTAAAGATGTATGGATTAAGAAAAAATAAAGATAAACTTGTGTGTGAACTTATGTATCCATGTAAGAAGTTATACTTCTTTTGTGTAACAAAACATTTTTTTTTCAGCTTATACGCTTTACAACGTGCAGCGTTTGTTTTTGTTGGATACTTTCTTTTAGATACATTTTTATAACGGTAGTATTAGACATTACACTTCTCTGCATTAGTTTTAGAAATCTCGAAAACTGAAACCAAAATTTAAATATATACTGATACTGGTAATATAGCTGCAAGAGATTATAGTTTAATATGAATTATTATAAAAAATAATTTATAAATAACTAAGATGTACATTCACTTTTCAATTTTTTTGACAGAATATTAATGGATACGGTTTCTTCCTAGTGTAAATAAAAGAAGACGGTATCTTCCGAAATCTTTTATGATTTCAGTATCGTCGGCTTTTTCTTATCGTTGTTGAAAATAATAAGCTCTCTCTTTCAGTAAAATGATTGATTATTATGCGGAGAGAATAAGTTTTCTAATGCTTTGAATAAATATTTCTTAAAAGAATTTTCATATTTGTTTCTGTTAGAAGCAAGATTATTATTTTTACCTTTTAACAGAGTCATGTCTTGCTTATTCCTGTAACTGTTGTTGAATTTTATTCTCATAATAATTCACATGAAATCTCTACGAAGGAGACATTAGTTAAAAGAAATCTTCTCAGGGTTTCTGATGACCTGTGACTTAACATTTTTTTTTATATAAGAAAAAACTTTCTGTATGATCTATAAGGTAAACGATTCGAGATAGCTAATTCTTTTAAATTCAGAAACATTTAATACTAGCTTTCAAGCTAGCTACTAAGCTACTAAGCTGAAAAAGTCAAAAGATATTGCGAGCACGAGCGTACTGTTAATAAAGAGATATAGCCGTAGAATGCATATTTTGTAAATCAAGTCACGAGAGTCATGAGTTTTTTTCGGCACGTAACTTGAATCAGGACAAACGTAGAGAAATTGTTAAAAAAGTGCATGTTTGTTTAACCTGTCTAAAACCAGGTCATATTTTGAAACGGTGTAAGGTCAAGGTGAATTGCGACTGGTGTGCGGAACACCATGTTTTTATGATGTGTAAGAGGTTCTCAGGTAAAAGTGTAAATAGTAGCGAGGGGTCGAGGGAGGCAGAGTCGACGAAGAATCCCGAGAGAGAGAATAATTTGGCTACGTTTGCGGGAACTCCAGTGGTTTGTTTACAAATTCTCCGAATTCGTCTCTTCTCGGAAACGAGCGAAAAAATAGTGACGGCAATAATAGACACGGCGTCGCAACGGTCATATATACGGGCAGATATCGCAAAAGACTTGTATTATAAAGCCATTGGTAAATTAGAAATTACACACTCGTTGTTCGGTGGAATAAAATCTGAAAGTACGGAACGTGACATTTCTCTGATGCGCGCGAAAGATTTAAATGAGACCTGTCGGTGGAATTTCAAAGTTATGAGTCAGAGCACTATTTATGATACTGTACCGGTGATCAATTCGGCTTCGTGAATGAATGAGTTGCGTAGGAATGGTATAATTTTTTCAGACGTTGGCGGCGTGAGTGAGAACATAGACGTTTTAATTGGAGCCGATGTAGCTGGAAAGTTGTTCACAGGGAAAAAGCTTGATTTGGAAAATGGATTAACTGCTTTTAAAGAAAACTGCTTCTTGGATGGACAGTAATGGGAAAACTGCCAATAAAGAATAGTAGAAATGATACAGCAATTCTGGTTACATCAATGTTTGTAAAAGAGGCCGATCTAAGCGAGTTGTGGAGTTTGGACGTTCTCAGTATTAGCGATCCGATAGAAAAACAGCAAAAGTAGATGAGAGACGAACGTACCATGGATTTCTTGCTGAAAACAGTAAAATGCAACACTGACGGTCGATAAGAGGTTAGGCTACCGTGGGTGGAAATCACGCACCGATTTCGAGTAACCTCGAGTTGGCTCGGTTGAGACTAAGTGGATTTAAATATGTTAAATATTTATTTATTAAGTACCTTTATCAGTGCTCTTATTCATTTATTTTTTTGATTATTCTGAATGAGAGATGTATATTCTAACTGTATGTTCGTCTGCATTTAGCAGTTATGTTCATCTGCATATAGCAAGTATGTTTGTACTTATTGCGATTTTTAGATGCAATTTCAAGTGCAAGCAAGCCTTTTAAATTGTTTCATTTATGTACTAAAACTAAACATTTTTATTTCAAAAAAATGTATTAATCATCCTAATACTACTTATTGCATCCTCTCCATACATCTCTTATAAAATCTTTCTTTAAATATTATATATATTAAAAATACTCTCTACAATTCTTTCTTATAAAATTATTAATTCTTTCATTTGGTATTTATTTATAAATTATTTTGGTATAAAAATGTATATTTCGGACATATTAATATGCACTTAGAAGTGCTGGCTGCCATTTGTTTTAATTCGTTTTTTTGCAAGAATTAAACGCTTCTAATAAGAATGATTAAAAAACCTTTTCATTAATTTGCACTATGTGAATATAAATCAATTATTTTAAATAGATTCAAATAAAATATTTCATTATTTATTAGATAAATTTCTATGGTTAAAAATACTACTAGATGTTAGATTGAAATATTTAAAATATTATTTATTAGATACTTTTATTAATGTATTTATTCGTTCATTTTCGATCATTCTGAATGGGAAATATATAATTATACTGTTTGTTCATCTGCATTTAGTAGGTATGTTTGTACTTACTACGATTTTCATATACACTATTTAGTACAGGCATGTAATTACTGCGATTTTTATATGACCTCGTCAGTGCATTCTATCACCATGATTTAAATTTTATTTTAATTTGTTTGCAAATATCTAAAATAAAATCAACTGTCGTATATTCAATAAAAAAGAATGTATGAATAGGATAAAAGACTATGTAAAGAAAAGTGAAAAAACACTGGTGTGTATACTTATGTACGCACGCAAGAAGTTATTTAAAACAACAAACAAATCAGAAAAACTTAGCCAGAAGGTAGGATCAATAAATAATATACCAAAATTTGTTGCCAAACAGCCGCTTCCTTTTTTTTCAAATTGGGTCCTCAGAATATTAAAAACATATACGATAGTAATACCCTGCTTGATACAATAATTAAAGTCGAGCACACTAAAACTAAACAAGAAATACCGTAATGCACACAATGCCAAGTCAATAAACACACAAAAAAAAAACTGCAACAGAAATCTAGCCTGTGTCAAATGTGTAAAAAAACATTTAACAACACTCTGTACACGAGAGAACAAAATCGGTAAAGTCATATGTTTAAACTGCAACGGTATCCACCCAGCAAATGATAATGGATGTCAGAAAAGATAAAATTAAAAGAAAAAAGTATAGGAAAAAAAAGTATAAGAAAAAGCTATTCTTGACGATGCTAACAAGGAAACTCACAACAATAAAATAAACGTAAATGCAAACAGGGATAATATACCAATATCTGAACAAACTAAATAAAGAAAACAACGACGAAGTAACCAAAAAAGCACATACAAATACAAACGATTAAACACTGAGGAGAATCGGACATTAAAGGACTACTAAAAAATCAATTAAAAATACCGAAATCATAATCACACTGATAATAGAGCAAAATTCTCTCTTAAAACAACAAAGGAACAAATTACCACAATGTTACAACTATTAACAAATACGCTAATTAAAAATAAATATAGATACACAAATAAAAATAGCTGCTTGGAATAATAACGGATAACACAACGAATTTAATAAACCAAACAACTCATATACACGCACGACATAAACATTCTACTCATACGTGAAATTTTATTGCCACAGACTGAAACTATATACAATACACCCCTCTTTCCCCCCCCTCCCCCCCCCCTCCCCCCCCCCCCCCCCCCCCCTCCCCCCCCCCCCCCTCCCCTCCCTCCCCCCCTCTCTCCCCCCTCTCCCCCTCCCCTCCTCTCCCCTCCCCTTTCCCCCCCTCCCCCCCCCCCCCCCTTCTCCCCCCTTCCCTCCCCCCCCCCCTCCCCCTTCTTCCCCCCCCTCTCCTCCCTCTCCTCTTCTTGTCGACTTTCTTCGTCCTGTGTTTCCCTTTTCCCGGTGGTTCCCTTTTTCGTTCCATTCCATATAAAACCATGTTATGACAAAAAACATTCCTTCCTGGGTACCGCGATGGTGGAACTGCCCTAATTATTAAGAATGAGATAAAACACATCCTACACAGTAAAAACAGACCACGATACCTTCAAGCCACCCACAATTACCTTCGGAAATCAGGGTAATTCCACTACAATTCTCGGTTAGTTATGCACCGCGAAATTTCACATTACAATCGACCCACGGAAACAACTTTTCAAGGAACTAGCTAATAATTTATAGCTGTTGGCGACTTTAACGTCAAGCATCCAAATGGGGATCAAAAACACACCTCCCACGAGGTAAAATTTAGACACAATTTTAAACACAAACCTAGACATTCTTGCGACAGGTGAATCCAACCATTACTGGTCCTCAGCTTATAAAAAAACCCCGACTTAATAGAGTTGGCGTTCCTAAAAGCCCTAACCTATTCACTTTAACCGAATCATCACTTGCTCTCAGCTCAGCCATTCACTTATACTTTAACATACTAGAAACAAACATCATATATAAAAATCACCAACGCTGCGCAATGAAAGCACAAATTGGCTGATCTTTAAAGAAACTTAGAATCTAAATTAGACTGAAATATTCGCTCAAGACCCCTCTTTATCAAATACAAAAGCAGTTAATAATTAAACAGATGATATCGAAGAAGCAGCCTGGGCATCTACATTCTATAATTTTTTGTTCTGAAAAATTCCGTCTTTATCCTAGCATTATCTTGCCAAAACATAACGTAAAAGGCAAGTTAAAGTTATGTTGCCAGAAAATAAAACAAGTAGTGATGAAATTCTACTAAACAAAAAACCAAACGTTGTGTGTGTGTTGTTAGGCATAGAATACGGTATCACAACATGCCAGAATTCGAAAGACTCCTGACATCATTTTCCACCTCACGAAGATAAAATTACTCTCTCTGGGAACCAACAACAAAAAGATTAAAATGACCAGTGAACTCAATACCAGCCCTACGAAATCTTGACTACTGATGGGCCTAAACGCACAGAAAACAAGCAGAACCTTCGCAAACAACCTAGAAAACCATTTTCACAGCACACAACTTCAATCTTTCTACGTGCACAAGACACTAACGTAAATGACGTTCAGAAGCCAAAATAAAATCTCATGAAAACATTAATAGCACAACAGCTGAAGAAATTAGAATGCTACGAATTCAGAATCAAAATAAGAAAGGCACCAGGTTACGATCTAATAAATTGCAGCTACTAATTAAAGGAACTGCTACCTAAGGCAATTAGGACTACTCACAATAATATTTAATGCAGTATTACGAGTTCATTACCTTTCCAAGTACTTGGAAACTGCGGAAATTATAATGCTCCCTAAACCTATAATGATCCGCATAATGTAAATTCTTATAGGACTGATATCGCTCTTACCATTACTGCACTAACTGTACAACCTAACCGTACAGTCTAACATGCGAGAAGACACGGCAATGCGTACCCTAAAAAACACCTACAACTAGCAATTTAATTGTTACAAAACCATATCAACTCCCTTGAAAAAGTCGTTACGTATAGGAAGATCAAAGTAAACTCTACCACGTCTAAACATATTACGTGTACAACTGAGGAAATAACAAAATAAAGAACTACCATTATATATTACAGAAATTCTACAAAGTAACAACGGTAAGTATTTAAGATTACACCTAGATTCCAAATACATGGAGAAACGCATCTAAAGACCAAATCAAAAAAATTCGTTTAAAAATTCGACAATTGCTTGCTAACTTGCAAAAAAACTGAAACTAGAATAGAGTCTAAACTAAGAATTTACAAAACTATAAAACCAATCTGGGACATATGCCTGATTACCGATATAGGGTATAGCAGCGAAAAGCCACATTGCTAAGTCTCGAGGCTCAACAATCCATAACCCTACGCACCATCTTAGATGCTCCATGGTACGTCCGCAATGAAGATATAAGGAAAGACTTAAATATTCTCACGATAGAAGAGACATAAACCAAGTAAACCTACAGATCAAAAGAAGAATTAGTATGCACAATTTAGACTGTGCTAAATAAATCGACTATTTTTTTTTTTCGGTCCCATATCAAAATTTCGTTGAGAGTGACGAAAAAAAATTGTGTCAAAATTTGAGCCCTCTATCTTCATTTTTCAGTTAGCGCTCGCTAAAATAGGAATTTTCGCCAAAAAAAGTTTTTTTTCACTTATTTTTTGGTTATAGACAATTCAATATACCAAATATTAAAAAACCCTTGGTATGGTTTTGTAGGAAATTAAATTCTCTACAAAGATGATTTTTTATCGAACTTAAAAAGTCAACAGCTTTTTTTTTATAGCTGATTAAATTACATTTCGTTCTAATAATTTTCATTTTTAATTATTGATGAACACTTATTAAACTACTTCCTAACGAAAAGAACATACTAATGCAATTTTCTAGGAATATTTATGATCTAAAAAAATAGTTTTTATGCCGTAATGAATGTAAATACTGTTGAGTAATTTATTTCTTTACTTTTAAAATAATGAATTACATGTCAATTCTATTTTTTTTGTTTTTCACCTTATTGATTCAAAATTCGGTGAAATTTTTCTGTTTACAGTGAGAATTGCACAAACCTATGATTGTATAAAAAATCATTAGTATTTTAATAGAAATAGATAATTACTAAAAACGAAATATCTTAAAAAATTTTAATAAATCAAAAAAATGATATGCTAATCTTTATTATTGTCTTTATTCATATGTTTTACTAGTTTTAAAGAACTTACATTTTTAAATAAACATTAATATAATTATGATAGACACACTTTTAATCTTGTTATATAAATGAAACTAATAAGATCTTTACTTGAATTATTTTAAAATCAGTTATGAGATTCGAGTAAACATATTACTCACATAAATTTCGTTTGTTACAATTGGGATATTTTTTGCGATGCTCAGCAACAACTTGTAATAAAAACTGTTTTTGTTCTTCATCACAAGTGAGACTATCATTATTTATCAATTAACGCTACAGCTCTTTCGGCAATATCATTTATAACTTTTATCGATCGAACAATTTTTAAAGAAGCCTGGTACTCGTCATCGAATTCCCATTGATCTACAGGTAAATCAAGAAAACTTGTAGATAAACCGAACTTCTCGAATAAAACCATCGACTTTGAGTAACAAAATCACTTATATCTTTTGAGCCGAATGATTTTAAATCTTCTTGTTTTGTGTCTATCATAATTATATTAATGTTTATATTCTAATTATATCATAATTATATTAATGTTTCTATTTCTATTAAAATACTAATGATTTTTTATACAATTATAGGTTTGTGCAATTCTCACTGTAAACAGAAAAATTTCACCGAATGTTGAATCAATAAGGTGAAAAACAAAAAAAAATAGAATTGACATGTAATTCATTATTTTAAAAGTAAAGAATATAAATTACTCAACAGTATTTACATTCATTACGGCATAAAAACTATTTTTTTAGATCATAAATATTCCTAGAAAAATTGCATTAGTATGTTCTTTTCGTTAGGAAGTAGTTTAATAAGTGTTCATCAATAATTAAAAATGAAAATTATAGAACGAAATGTAATTTAATCAGCTATAAAAAAAAGCTGTTGACTTTTTAAGTTCGATAAAAAATCATCTTTGTAGAGAATTTAATTTCCTACAAAACCATACCAAGGGTTTTTTAATTTTGGTATATTGAATTGTCTATAACCAAAAAATAAGTGAAAAAAAACTTTTTTTGGCGAAAATTCCTATTTTAGCGAGCGCTAACTGAAAAATGAAGATAGAGGGCTCAAATTTGACACAATTTTTTTTTCGTCACTCTCAACGAAATTTTGATATGGGACCGAAAAAAAAAATAGTCGATTTATTTGGCACAGTCTAATGCACATAAACCCGCTACCCAATGAAAACTATAACAAACATATTCCTAGAAGGTTCAAAAGTCCACCCAGAAAACCTAGTAAGAACTAACTAAATGAAATAAACGACAATAGTGACGCTATTTTATTTGAAAAATCGTCCACGTACTATCTTTTTTCACTTATATAACAATTTACCAAATGTCTACAGACAAATTGTAAAGATGTATGGAGTTAATAAAAAAAAAAAATTTATTCTCGGAATTTTGTTCCCTATTCTATTATTAAAAAAAAAAAAATTGATGTTTATACTTTTGTACGCACTTAAGAAGTTATACTTCTTTGACGTATAACAAAAGAAATTAACAAATAATTAAATTTTTCCTCATTATTAAATTTTTAGATAAAAATATAAGAAATTATGAAGTTAAATTAAGCACACACAAAGACAAATTTAAAAAATAAAATGCTAATATAAAAAATATAATTTTTAAATTGAAGCAAAAGCTTTTGTAGCAATTGTTTCATTTTGAATACCAATTGAGTTAAGAGTCAGAAACATTCGAGACCTTATTTCTTTATTAGTACCTACATATTCTTTGAGTAACAAATATTATCTCTCGGAAGAAAATTCAGAGTGCTTATACTTACCTTATGGCCTCTCAGGGAGATTTTTCGACTAATTTCTTGCTGTTAATTTCATTTCGCTTTGCGTACGCATCGTAAGGATTCACTCTCATTATTTTTTCCCAAATTGCGCAAAAGAAGTATTACTTGAAAAATAATAGACATGTAATCACCTATTCAAAGGACTTTCATTTATTAATTTTAAAAAATATTAAACAATATTGTCAAATTTTGGCCACATTTTGTGAATTTGTGATACTGTTCGCTGTCTATATTGATGGTTTTCTTCGAAAGAGCGTTGCAGTCGAAGTGTTATTAGGTAACGAGAACGACTCGCAATGCGCTCTTGAATTGAAATTAATTATATACGCTATGTTAAAATAAACGAGAATTCTCACGATTAAAATGTAGTTTCCGGTTTTATTGTATGTATATTAAAAGTATGATTTCTGTTAATCGTATACGTTTGGGATTATTATATATAAATTCAGAGACCACCTAACTCAGATACGGCAGTCGAAATTTAACTGCAGTTGAATTCAGTTACTAAGAATAAGACTAACAGATTTTTTTATCTATAGTACGTTTATGATTCTTTGTTTCTTATAATCGTTTAAATCATTTACTAACATACTTAGTTCTTCATAAGATTCCAAGTAAGTAAAAGTTTTGTTTTTAATAGTTTAAAGTCGGAAAACTTATTATATTGAAGTATATTTTTTGTGCTTAAAGTTTTATAGATAAATAGATAGGTTTTCTACTTTTTAATATTTTTATCTTCCCAACTGTAATAGTCAAAAATTGCCGAATTTTTTGTAAATAAAATTAAAAGCAAGTGGAATTATGTTCACAGGTTTGACTTATTTTTTGAATAACATTAAATCGGCTCGCTAGCAAATAATTATATAGCTTTTTTGAATGAGATATTTTATAAATCATTGAGTATGAAAGTTACCTCAGTCATTGGTAATATTCCATACATGTTTCTTTTTACACGTTATTTTTAAAAATTTTAAATTCTACAATATAAGTATTTTTTAAGAATAAATATACTTATCTTATATATGTTTGTCATTATAATAGATTATTTTTAAATTCATTAAAACGAGATTTTCCAATTATCTAAAAACAAACAGCTTATGACCTTAATCATCATCAAATATTTCATATATTTCGATAAATTATAAATTCCTATTTATCTTTAAAATTTGCTTGGCATTGATTATTTTATTAATAGAAATTTTCTATTAATATTCTATGTAATACTTTTTTTTTTAATTAAAACAGAATTCAAATATTATAAAATAAAATTCAAAGTTATAAAAAAAATTCAATATTATAAAAAATAATTTTAAGTTAAGCAAATTCGACACGTAATTCAATTCAGGGGTCTGCGTGGGTCAGTGCACGATCCGCGGGTCATAAGTTTTCGATCCTGGTCAAAAGTCAATTACATGTATATATACGTGTAACGAGTTACGATAATAAATCAATCAATAAAATATCGATAATAAATCGATACGATTGTAAATATACAGTAACGAATATATATTCCTTTATTGTTTATCATCAATCGCTTATTGTCATTTTTTTTCTGAGTCTTTCTCCTTAACCATCATTTCTTTAGAATTCCAATTTTACACCATCGTTGATAACAATTGATAGTATAATAGCTCTGTTTTCAGTCACGTACCCATAAGCACGCACTCACGCACGCACATATACAATCACACTCTTATACACTAATGCTCATACTATCGCAAAACAATAAAATATAAGAAAACATTTTGCTTAGCTTTACTTGTAAGGACATCGTCTTTAGCTATTCTAGAAATATCTATATGTGCCATTCCAACAGTAAATATTCTATGTTATCTTAATCTTAATTAATCTGTATTTACATATACATTCACATGAGACTGAAAAAACTTCTTCCTGTTTACTCTTAAATTTTTTCTATTACAATGTTAGAGTTACAGCTAGTTAAAATAAATCCCCAATAAACTAATGTTTAGATGACACAATATACGCACATCTTTTATTTGTATACGTTTTTGAAAATAATCTTCATCCTCTTTAGCTAATTTATTCAAACGTTTAATAAAAAAGTCCTTTTGCATTCTACTACTTATTTATTTTGGTTCACGATAATTATTCTTTCTTTTCTCTTTGCTCTATTTTTCTCTTTCCTTCTATATGTAAACTTATAAAATGATATTTATTTAAATAATAATCTATTTTTCGCCAAAAATTATAATTACAAATGCATTGATATTAGTAGATGTTGTCCAGAAATAACAACGATTTATTTGCTGATAAGAGCGAAAAAACAGAAGGATTCGCAGACTCGATTCAAAGAGTATTTTAATGATGTTGTAAGTAAAGTTACGTAATTTGTATTAATTATTATGTCAATAAAAAATATCACTAATATTACGTATATTAAACTAAGTTTAGAAGAAAAGTTGGATGGGTTAAAAAAAAAGAAAGATCCGAATAATAATAAAAAATCATTAGGTTCCCTTTTAGTAAATAACTGTCAATAAAATAAATAAATGTGTTAAAAACACTAATATCAAACTAGCTTTTTATAACATAGTTAAAGAAAATTCTATTTACACAAAATTAAAAAACAAGGTTGATAAACTAGATCAATTGAACTTATTGTACAAAATACCATGTAAATATGATAGGTGTTATATAAGACAAACAAAAGAGAAACTCAAAAAAAGATTAGACCAGCATAGGAATGACTGTGAACCTACTAATGCACAAAAAAATAATACCAACTCGTTAGCTGAACATCATTTTAAAACAGACAATTTGGTACAAAGAAATATAAGTGAAATGTACAACATAAAAAATAATACAATAAATTACAAACTGACACAAATAATTTAAACAGCATTTACAATGGGATTTTAAAATTAATTTATTATAATAAGACATAGCAATGGAAGGCACCATAATATTCAGGATGCCTAGAATATTAAACAAAAATCTAGATTGAATCAGTATTGTTGGATTATGTGTTTAAACGTAACTGTTTTAGGATAACAATTTGTAAATGTTAAGTATTGTTAGTTTATGAGAATGTATGTCTTAGAAATATATAAAGACTCGTGAACAAAAACGATGGAAATAATATTAAATACCTTTCTTTTTAATTTTTAATTTTATATAATATGTATATTTCAAGATAAGTCATAATAAAATTTCAGTTGCTAATGAAGTTCCAATAAAAAGGACGAAACGTTCAACAATATCGAATTAAACGTTCAAAAAGATTTTTTTATCCGTCCAACTTTCCTACGACATTAGTTATATAATTTTATTTTCTGGACATAATAAAAACTAATTACCGTACATATTTAAATTTTCAGATTTTTGATAGATTGAAGAGAGAACAAAAAGATGTCGAAAAAAAAATTATTCTGATAGAAGGTGACATGAGTCAATTGAATTTAGGATTGTCAGAGAAAGACCGCGAACGCATTAAAAATACCGATTTTATTTTCCATAGTGCAGCATCCGTGCGTTTTAATGATAATATTCGTTTTATAGTTAATACGAATATTAGAGGAACAAGGGATCTTCTCTTGCTTGCACAGGAGATGACAAGTTTGAAGGTACTGTTTTCTAATTAAACCATCTATATAAAATCACGTTCGTTTAAGCGTTATTCCCTAAGTGATCCTTTTACTTAGACATTGAAATTACTTAAATAATAAATTGGTCTAATATATCAATAAATTTTTTCTTTAGGCCTTTGTTTATATATCAACGGCATATTCGCAGTGTGTATATAGTAAAATCGAAGAAAAATTCTATATGCCACCTATAAAGACAGAAGACATAATTAAATTGACAGAGATTTTGAGCGAAGATCAATTAGATTTAATTACCCCAAAGTAATAAAACAAGAAGACTATTGCTTTTTTTTAGAACTTAGTCGATTAGCAAATTCGTTAATTTTACAGGTTGCTTGGTAATTGGCCAAACACCTACGCATATTCAAAGGCAATCTGTGAAGATACTATACGGCAATATTCTAATGGAATTCCTACTTGCATCGTTCGGCCATCCATTGTTATCTCAACGGAAAAGGAACCAATCGCCGGTTGGATAAACATATGAATGGACTAACAGGTGTTGTTTTTGGTGGTTTTACTGGTGTTCTTCACACGTTATATTGTAATGAAAACTTTATTTGCGATATAATTCCTGCCGACTATGTTGTCAACAACATTATTGCTGCCGCATGGGACGTTGCACAAGAACGGTCATTTTTTACTTCTTTTTTGAATAATCTCTAAAATGAATTTTAAGTTCAACTTTTGAAATAACGTTTACAAATAATAAGAAAAAGCTATTATTGTAGGTCCATACCACAGATTATTAATCTCTCCAACAGTAACAATAAATATTTGCCCGTTAACGAAGAGATTCCAATTTATAATGTTGTTTCTTCAGTTCAAAAACCAATTACTTGGGGTATTATAGAAAATTATTTGCAAGATCATGGGCTTAATTATCCATCGAAAAATATGTTATGGTATTACACCCTATGGTTTAACCATAACTATTCTTTCCATATTTTTTTGACAATTTTTTTGCACTGGATACCAGCAATTATAATGGACTCGTTTGCTTATCTTAGTGGAAGAAAGCCAAGGTAATATCTGATATTATTTAAGATTAACAAGAAACTTATTATTCGTCGAAAAAAAAGAGCATTAATAAATTTATTGTACATTTGTTCAGATTGCTTAAAATCTACAGGAATATAGAAAAGTTTAAATATGTAATCAATTTCTTTACATTTAACGAATGGGAATTTACGAACGATAAAGTTTTGAAATTATGGGACAAGTTATCTGTAGTCGATAAACATAACTTCTTTTTTAATGTTTCTGATATTGATTGGGATTGTTTTTCTGATACTTACATAAAGGGACTTCGAGTATTTTTACTTAATGACCCAATGGAGACGGTTGAAGAATCAAAACCATTTTATAGAAGGTAACTTTTTGAAAATCTATTGTTTATAACAAATATTATTTATCCCTATTTAATATTTAATCATTTTTCTTATTATTTACAGACTAAAAATAGCTCATAATACGATGAAATGGTTGCTTTGTGCCTTGATTCTTTGGATCTTTTATTCGTTATTAAATTCACTTTTTTCTTCAATATTTTCTTTCTAACAATCTGTGAAAAACAAAAATAAAGAGATCCTTTCATAATTCATTCTTTTAGATAGAATAAGGTAATTTTTTGCTCATAGCATTAGTAGTTTTCCCTATACCTTAAACATTTTTTTGCAATCAGACGTGTTAACTCTTTATACGTACGAAAAGATATCTCCAATTTAAATATTATAGAAAGTATCTAAACATTTTAATTATAGTTAAATATTTATAACGGCTGATTTATTAAATTAAACTAAAAATATTGATAGTGAATTAGCAATCAAATATGACAAATAAATGATGTTAGACAAATCAAAATATTTTAATCAACTTTGTATATAAATTTGTGTACTAATAGTACTAATATATTTAGGTTTAATATACTATATAATAGAAATTTACAATGCCTATTACGTAGAAGAGGGTAAAAATTATCGAAATCTAGCTAATAAAAAGCTAAAAGATTCAGAGCCTACAGTGCAAAGGAGACAAAGTTTTGACATGTTTTCGAAAGGTTAAAATATGTTCATACTTACAAGGAATAAAGGAAGTAATACTTATATACAATTAAAATGTACTTTGTCTACTACGAATAGGACAACTAAAAACTTTGCATATTTTTCCTAGTAAATAGCGCAACATGTTTATCCGGCTAATAATATTTAAATTAGTAATAAACGTCAGTAAGAAGTGATGAAAGATTTTATAAACTTATTTTTTATTTATTCAATGTGAAAAACCGATCTTAACCATCGACATATTTAGACTTCTATTAAAAATTGAAAAAAAAAACGATAAAACTTTGTTTCGAGCGTTATGATTAAATTCCTTTTTATAGTATATATAGTTATAGGTAATCTATTGATACATTATGTATTTATTATTTTATCGTCTTTTATATTATATTAGTTTAGATGTATATTATTAGGTGTACAAATAAGTTTCCGCCGTTTTTTTTATTAAAAATCAAGTATTTATTCTAGAAGAATGGTAATTTTAAGGTTATTTAAAATACTGTCCATCACTTGCAATGACTTTTTCCCATCTCTCAGGCAACATTCGGATCCCACGTCGGAAGAACTCCTTGTCTTTTGAGGCTATCCACGAATCAACCCAATTTTTGGTATCTTCATATGATTTGAACCGCTGCTCCGACAGAGCATGTGCCATGGACCGAAATAGGTGATAATCGGACGGTGCAATATCTGGTGAATACGGCGGGTGGGGTAACACTTCCCAATCAAGTTTTTCCAAATACTTTTTCACGGGAGCCGCTACATGTGGACGAGCATTGTCATGCAGGAGAATAATTTTTTCGTGTCTAGAATAGTATTGAGGGCGTTTTTCCTTCAGAGCTCGGCTCAATCTCATTAATTGTGTTCGATAGAGGGCTCCGGTGATTGTTTCGCTCGGATTAAGGAACTCATAATACGCTACACCCAGCTGATCCCACCAAATACACAGCATGAGTTTTTTTCCGTGAATATTCGGTTTTGCTGTTGATGTTGACGCATGGCTTGGTAATCCCCATGATTTTCTTCTTTTTGGATTATCATAATGTATCCATTTCTCGTCACCAGTGATGATACGATGTAAAAAATCCTTTTTTTTATGTCTAGCAAGCAGTATTTCACTTAAGCATAATCGGCGTTCAATATCTCTCGGCTTTAATTCGTACGGAACCCAATTTCCTTGTCTATTAATCATTCCTAATGATTTTAAACGATGTGAGACTGCTTGCTGAATGACTTCTAATGTTACAGCAAGTTCTTTTTGTGTTTGAGATGAATCTTCCTCCAATATTTCCTCCAATTCTGCATCCTCGTAAATTTTTGGCCTTCCACTGCGATCTTTGTCTTCTACGTCGAAATCACCGTTTTTAAACTTTTGAAACCTCTCACGACACGTTCTCTCACTCAAAGCAGTCTCACCATATGCTTCTACGAGCAATCGATGCGCCTCAGCAGCAGATTTCTTTATATTAAAGAAGTAAACTAATATTTCTCGCAAATGACGCTTATTTGGCTCAAATTTGGACATTTTCAACTAAAAAAAATTATATTTTACCAATATGAAATCAATAATATTATTAGGTTATGTTGTTCTTAAACGTCCAAACTAATTTTTAGGCAGGATATCATCTGCGAAAGTTAACGGAAACTCCGCGCCGCGCTATCTACATTAAAACGGCGGAAACTTATTTGTACACCTAATATTTTATCGTCTTTTATATTAGTCTAGATGTATCTTAACATGCGGGATAATTGGAGTAATTTGAGATGTTATCTCGGAGATTATTGAAGTTATATTTTGTTTTGTTACGTTAAAGAAGTATAACTTCTGACGTGCGTACATAAGAACACACATGTGCTTTTGTTGATGTTACAACAGAAATAAAATCTTTCACAAATATGCCATTTCTATTACCAGAGATAGTGTCGGATTCAGACCGTCCGAGTTCTGTCCCATGTCAGGAGAAGCCTAATGAAACCGGTCCAAGTACGGGGAACCTGTCGACTAATAAGCCTCCTATTTATCATTACAACATACTACAGGCGAGAGTGATAATATACTTCTGCACTTACTTGAAATCTACATCGCAGTGCTTTATTTGAAAGTAGGATGAGGATGAAGATGCGAGAAAAACCCCGCTTCGTTGTCCAGCGTGTGCAATAGATAGAAAAAAATAATAATTTATAAAACAATAATTAAACCAATTAGGACCTATACAATACCGCTATAGGGTATAGCAGTAAAAAGTCACATTGCCAAGCTCGAGGCTAATCAATCCATAAACCCCCTACGCACAATTGTGAATGCTCCATGGTACGTCCGTAACGAAGAGATAAGGAAGCACCTATATATTCCTTCGATATAGGAAGAAATAAACAAGAAAACTTGCAAATATAAAAGAAGAATTGATACACACATAAACCTGCTAGACAACGATAACTAAAACAAATATAGGTCATTTCATCAAATAAGTACATTTTTACGGGGCGACCCTCGCGGATTAGGTTTAAAATTTGTGGAGGTGTTCTCTATAATAAGAAAAAAATTTCCTACAAGTTTCAGCTTTTAATATGCAGCGGTTCTGAAGTTATGATTTTTTGAAATTTTGAAGAAAAATTTTTTTTAACTTTTTTATTAATTTTTCTGATGAGGAATACTTGTTTATTAAAATCCACGGAAAATCGTATCTTGTGGGAAAAATTCTCAGCTTTTGAATGAAAATATCCATTTTATCATAAACACATCAGAAGACCCTTTAAAATCCAATTAAAGTGGAAGAATTGATTTTTCTCGATGTGCGGCTCAAGGTACTTCGAATTTGACTTTTTTTTCCGAAAGATCGGAGTTTTTGACACAAAATATATGGTTTTCACGATGTGCATATTTTTTGTTCAATCACAGTTAAATTAAACGTTAAATCCGCTAAGTGTTATACGATTATTCGGGATAGTAAAATAATTTTCTGTTAAATATTTAAAAATTTCAAACTGCTCGCTAAAAAATTGAGCTTATACGATGCAGATGGCGCTCACAACTCTCTCTATTTATTTTTTTCTTGCGAATATTTGTTGACTAATGTCTTTCTGTGGTTGCTTGACAGCTTGAAGTTAACACAAGTATAATTGCTTAAGTTAATAATTATCATTGGACTCCTTTGATTTTTGATCACAATGAGTAAGCGTATAAGATTTAAAAGCAATTTAAAAACAAAAAAGCATTTAGTAATTTATGTTATCATTATGCTGACTTTAGAATCATCGCTGAGTGGCATTTTTTTGCGACTGTCCATGGCAAAGGACTTTGCGACGGGCTTGCAGGTTCAGTAAAACGACATGCTGCTAGAGCTTCATTACAAATGGAAAATAAAAAACATATACTGACACAACAAGATTTGCATTCCTTGGCAATCAAGAATTTTACAGGCGTTGATTTTACTTTCATAACGAATGATGATTATTTAGACAAAAAAATGTGTTAGACGTACGATATTCTTCATCAAAGACGGTAAAGGGTACACAGACATTGCACACTTTTTTATCGATAAATGATGAAATTGGATATACTTTTATTAAAACTGTATCAACATCTGAAAAAAGTTCAAAAATAAAAGTATTTTAATTATAAAGATTTTACGTTTAATTTAATTGTGATTGAACAAAAAATATGCACATCGTGAAAACCATATATTTTGTGTCAAAAACTCTGATCTTTCGGAAAAAAAAGTCAAATTCGAAGAACCTTGCGCCCACATCGAGAAAAATCAATTTTTCCATTTTAATTGGATTTTAAAGGGTCTTCTGATGTGTTTATGATAAAATGGATATTTTCATTCAAAAGCTGAGAATTTTTCCCACAAGATACGATTTTCCGTGGAATTTTAATAAAAAAGTATTCCTCATCAGAAAAATTAATAAAAAAGTTAAAAAAAATTTTTTTCAATTTAAAAAATCATAACTCCAGAACCGCTGCATATTAAAGGCTGAAACTTGTAGAAAATTTTTTCTTATTATAGAGAACACCTCACAAATGTTAAACCTAATCCGCGAGGGTCGCCCCGTAAAAATGTACTTATTTGGTGGAATGACCCATAAATAATAATCACTTTCACTTTTTTTAAATTTTAATTTTTTAATATAATCATCGAAACATTCATACCAAGCTCTCTGGCTTTCTCGCAAACCATACAATGATTTTTTTAATTTACAAACTTTATCTGTTTCGTCCTCATAGCATTTCGGTTGTTTTACATATACTTCTAACTATACATAACCATTTAGAAAAGCTGTTTTTACATTCATTTGCATAAAATTAAGTCATTTTGGCAACATTAAAATAATAATAATTTCTAGGTCTGTATTCTAGATATTGGTGAATCTTCTAATCCTAATAATATCTTCTAATACCTTACTTTGTTGAAAATCTCTCACTAAAATTGTTGCTTTCTCACTATTATCAGATTTATTAGTGTATACCCATTTAAAATCTAATATTTTTTTATCTTTTATATCCTTTAACAAATTTTCACGTTTTGTTCTTAATCAAACAATTTATTTCTTTATTCATAGCTTCTTCCCATAAATGACTTTTATTACAATTTATTGCTTCTTTATAAGTAAAAGGGCTATCAGCGCTCGCAATATTAACATAAATATAATTTGAACTCAAAAGATTTACATTATATCTATCAGGTTTCTTTCATTCTCGCCTGGAACTTCTTGGAAATTCTCTTCCAACATCATCAGAATTTTCATTTACCTCTACTTTTCCATTACTTTCGTTCGATAAAGAATTTTCATCATTTTCAATATTTTCATCGTTGTCATCATCACTATTTTCGTCACAACAGAAACCAATTAAGGTTTTATCACTTTCAATTATATAAACATGTCTATTTCCTACTTTTTTATTATTTGTTAAAACTCTGTATCCTACACGATCATATCCTGATGAAATATATACGTCAGCTTTTCTATCCCATTTCGAATTTCTTTTTATTTCTTGTACTCTTACAGAGTACCAGTTTTTTTCTATTCAAGATTCATCGAAAATATATAATAGGCATAACAATTTATTTCCAGTAGCCTACAAAGAGCATGGTTTATATAAAATGACTAGTTTTATTGACAGGAAAGATTGTTATATTGTAGTGAAAGAAACAGTAGAGGAAAAAGAAAGAAAGATAAACAGAAAGAGAAAAAGAAAACAGAAGAGAAAAAGAAGAAGAAGAACGCAGAAAGAAAGATTTCATAGAATGTTATGCCATGTCAATTTCAAATATTTGGAATATATGTATAAAAAAAAAACTGGTGATTTTACTTATGTATAGTTATACTTATGTATACTTATTTCTATAGGTACATTAGGTATAAATTGTATTAGAATATCCTTATGTTTATTAGACGGCTCTTTTAAATCCTTTTTAAACAACAATCTGTCACAAACTGAGCATGGATGTCCTAATGAATTGCCCAAGAATTTTATTTTAAATTGCTTATGAGCTTGTTTAAATTGATGATAATTGCTATATGGTAAAGAAGGATCTAAATCCATATCAATTTGCTCGCCAGTGGAATGATTAATTACTAACTGGTTTGAAGAGTTAGAATAAATAGATTCGTCTGATTGAGGTAATTCCTGATCCCTGATTGTGTCTTGGTTTAACAAATTGCGTTCTTCATTCGGTACAATGTCTTGATTAGACAATACGTGTATAATCGAAGCATCAGCTAAATATTGATTATTTCGTGCTCGAGATCGTAAACTTTGCTCCATGTTTGTTGATGTAATGTTTTTTGATGTTATACGTTGATGACACGGCATAGAAGAATTGTCCATATGCACATCAGCTTGCACAATAATATAGTTGTGATTGTTATCTTTTGCAGTATACAACGATGCATCTTGAAGAAGTAAAAGTAAAAAATAAAGACCAAATCCCAATTGTATCAAAAGAAGTATAAATTCAAAAATAATAATTAGCAGTACTATTAGTTATTGCTGTGAATTTTAAATTATATAAATTTGTACCGGTAATCATAGGCTGAGCCGATGGTTCAGAAGTCACTAATAAATTCGAAGTCGATGGAGCGCATAAAGTTCCATTCGCAGACAATTGGTTTTCTTGAAGAAATAAATGTCAAATAAATGTCAAAAAATAAAATAAATGTAATAACTTAAAATAACTTCAAATAACTTTAAAACATAAAGATCAAACAAAAAGAAAAAATAATTAGCAATAATATTAGTTATTGCTGAGACATTTAAATTATTTAAATTTGTACCAGTAATCACAGGCTTAGCCGATGGTTCGCAAAGTAAATTAGAAGTTGACGGAGTACATAAAATTTCATTCGCAGGCAATTCATTTGCTTTTTGAATCATTTTTCTTCGCAGCCAATGAACCCTACAACGTTTTGCATTAGCGCGCATTATGTTTTCCTTATTTTCCTCATTATTTTCCTTATTTTCCTGATTCCTTTTCCTACGAAGACGATAATCTCTACATTTCTCTGCATTAGTTTTAAGCATATTGAAAACTTAAAAAGAAATTGAAATGTATACTTATCCTTGTCAATAAGAAAGCTGCAAGAGATTATAGTTTAATAATAAATTCAAAATTAAAATAATTAAAATAATTAAAATAATTAAAATAAAATAAATAAATTTTCAACAATAATTAATAACAAATAATAAAATTTAAACTATAGATAAATGTGAACGCTTAGTCTTAATTTTTGTATTGTTGGTAAGGAGAATAGTTGGAGATCTACGTCCGATCGGCACTATTGTTTTATTAATTTAAATCGCAACGTGTCCAGCAACTTTCTGTACGATTTTCTAGCCAATCTTTAGTGAATCTGAAAACTTAAGCCACACAACATTTACTTCTCCATCTTCATTGTATTCAATATGAAATAACTACAATTTTCCCGAATGCCAATATATACTCTACATTTGTAAATAAAATAAAATATAACTGCAATAAAAACTTTAATAAAATAAAGATAATAAATATAATTTAAATAAAATACAATTATTAACAAAATTAATAAAATAAAACAACAAATAAGAAAAAGAAAAACTCTTGGTTAAGTAAATACAAAGTTTAATACTATATTGGCTCGTCAGACAAAAAGCCTTGTAGCTTAAAATCTCTGGTTGATAAATTAAACATAATAAGGAATTGCGGTTTTAACAAAAAATTAAACACGTATCTCATTTCTTGCTCGCTTCGCTAGTATACGGATTCAACAAAAAGGTTCACCTCGTTTATGGAAATATAAGGAATACTTATACTTTTCTTATTTCGTTCTAGCTTAAATCACTTTGTTCGTCGCTTTCTTTGTAAATTCTTCGCTGCTCATCTAAGACGTATCGTCGTAGACGTCCAGTGGAAGAATAGGACGAGTGCTTTGTTTAATAGGCCCAGCAGGGCGCGTGCTTAGCAACGGTTTAAAAAGTGGGGAAGGACGATAAGAAAATTTCGTTATTTTCAATATTTTCGAAATGATTGAGCCGCATATTTCGAATATAAGCAAAGAATCTATAATCTTTATAAATGGTACATAAATCGTTATTACGTTGAGTGTGTTGATGCGACCGATGCCTTAATCGGTACTCCAGTGGATAGTAGTGAATCGAAAAATGCCCTTACGAGTGATATCGAAATTCCTTATTAATGGGAAGGAGGATAGGAAAATAAAGAACACAATAACAACTTTATTTGAGCCCAATCAGTACTAAAAAGTACGCTTTATTTGGCTAGTCAGGGAAAAGCCTTTCGGCATAAAAACCCTGGTTGAAAACGATGAAGAAGAATCCACAAATCCGGATAATTCTGGCCAAGTGCAGGACCCCGCCTTTGTCCCTTGTCGCTGGCCGAACTTAGATGATATGGTATTACGCAATACAAAGAATTCTCCTTGAAGTAGTTCTCGCAAGTCTCAGCTAGATGAATTTCGAGCGATGAATCCAGAGTGACAACAGGCGCAAAAACGCGCTGGCTTTTATACCAAAAGGCGATGCAATGCTGCACCAATCACCGAAAAGTCCGAGCATAACGCGGCTGTCGATACATATGATTGGCGTAATAAATGTAGTGGGAGAACGCGAGCTAGAATAAAGAAAGAGCCCTTGCAGGCATCTTAGCGCTACCGTGGTTACCACTAAAAACAACGATATTGCTTTGTTGCACGCGTCTAACGCTTTGGCAGGGCCGTACGCGCCTAGGTGCTTCGCCCTACTCACTCGTTGCGCGGGATACGCAACATACCCCCCCATCCCTTGAACGGGCACCGTTCAAAATTTAAAAACCAAAATGCGCACACTTAAATACAAATTATAAACTATATATACATACTGTTAACCGCATATTACAATACATATTCAGTAATTAACGCGACTGAATTACAAAAAAGAAAAATTTTTTTTTTTTTTTTTTTTTATAAATCGCTTGGCAAAGGAGAAAGACGTTTAATACCGCGCTTTACAAGACCGTTGGCAGTTTTTACGCTCGCCACGCGTGCTATACCGTCGGCTCCTTCATGTACTTCCGCGATACGTCCTAATGACCATTTGAGTGGAGGGGAATTATCTTCTCACAAGATGACTAGTGTACCCGGACTTTTTTTGTCTGCTGTGCTTCTGTGCCATTTTTTACGGACCGTCTGCTCGTTCAAATATTCCTTATTCCATTGGTTCCAAAAATACTGTCTCATCTGCTGTACGTGCTGCCATTGTGACAGGCGCCCGGATGGTATATCCCTGTATTCGTCTTCTGGCAAACTCGTAAACGAATTTCCAATTAGAAAATGCCCAGGTGTAAGAGCGTGCAAATTATTCGGGTCATTAGACAGAGGCGTGATAGGACGCGAGTTAAGAATCGCCTCTAACTCGAGGACGTATGTTAATAATGCCTCGTAAGATAGCAATGTCTCGCCTATAATTCGAACTAAATGATATTTAAATGATTTTACGGCCGCCTCCCATAGACCTCCAAAATGGGGGGAACGGGGTTGGATGAAATGCCACTTGATTCCTTCATTTACCAAACTTCGCAAGACGCGCGCTTCTAGTTCGTTCGCCGCACCTACGAAATTAGTCGCGTTGTCGGAATATATGTCCGAATATTTTCCACGGCGTGCCATAAATCTACGCAAAGCTGCTAAAAATGCTTCAGTCGTTAGATCATTCACGAGTTCTAAATGAACGGCCTTGGTGCTAAAGCAGACGAATACCGTCACATATATTTTCGCGCGACCACGGTTCCGGTGTTGCTTTTCCTTGATGAATAACGGACCGCAGAAATCTACGCCGGTGTGGATAAACGGACGATTCGGTAGAAGACGACTGGCAGGTAGATCACTCATAGGATATTGCGGCGTAGCGGGTTTTAAACGTCGACAAGTAATGCATTTATATATTACGCGCTTAACGCTACTTCGCCCATTTATTGGCCAAAACGATTCGCGAAGTGCGTTCAAAGTGGCTTGCGTACCACCGTGCCCTATTTGATGGTGCTTTTCGCGTATTATCGCGTTTGTAATTGTATGGTCTTTCGGCAATAATGCGGGATGCCTTTGCTCGTATGGCAAGTTGCTCCTTGCCAATCTACCTCCAACTCTTAATATTCCTAAATTGTCTACAAACGGGCTAAGTACGGAGAATGATGCGCAAACCTCTTTACCGGACTTGATTAATTTGATGATCTCGGGAAATGCTTCTTCCTGTATCAATCTAATCGCGATTATTTCTGCGCCTTTCAATTCGTCCACGGTTAACTCACCCATTATTCTTTTCTCTTTTAAATTGCGCGAGTTACGTGCGAATCTAACGCAATACGCGATAATGCGCTTTAACCCTTTAACTTACAAAGACGCCTCAGAGGCGTCGCAAGGTTTTGGGGCCAAAAACGAATAAGACGCCTCAGAGGCGTCGTAATTCTACCGGGCGAAAAAAACAAAACATTTCAGAATATTGTTTGGGCGGCCGTTCCAAATATGAATATAAGAATATTTTTCGTAACTCTAGTTTTACACTTTCTTACTCTGATATTCTTTCTCTCTACCTTGATTCTTTTCCCTCTTCACCCTTATACTCTGTTACTGTGTAATAAAGGTAAAAAATTTTTATTTGCAGCTTACATGAAGTGAAGAATATTTGTCGGATCGATTTGAAATTTTCAGAGAATATACTTAAATATATGTACATTCCGAAAATGAAAAAAACAAAAATCGATTTTTTTTAAATTCTAACTGCGTATAATCCCTTAAAATAAAAATGTTATTAATAATGGATTATTCAATTTGCAACAATAAGTCTTTTTTTGTTTAATAACCAACTAACCGTAATTATTTATCAAACATCTTGCGAAGTTAATTGTACCGCGCACGTGTATATACAAATCATAGGAAGTTTGAGATTAGTACAGTTTCGAGCGCTGAGCCAAGCTTGTGTTTATGTCGCTGCGCGCGACCGACTGGTGTCGCTTTAGGCCCGCACAGTTGGAAATTCGATCGTAAGGGAAAGGGTTAATTTGACGAACGAGGAGTACCGTCTAAATAGTTCGAACGGAGTAGCTACCTTTGCGTGAGTTACAATCCTTTTCTTTTCCGGGATTTCGATTGGTTCTAATCTACTATGCGGCCAATTTGATTCCGGCTGGATAAGCCATACAGGACCGGACTTCCAGAGCTTACTTTCACGGAGTTCGGCAGGTGTAACGCCGCGAGAAATTAAATCCGCGGGGTTATGTTCGGACGATACATGACGCCACAGCTCGCGAGCTGTGCTCTCTTGAATTTCAGCTACGCGATGTGCTACGTAGGTTTTTAACGTGTGAGGCGGAGTGTTGAGCCAATGCAAAACTACCGTAGAGTCCGCCCAAAATATTGTACGGCAGAAATCATTTCTATGCAAAGCGTTTTTAGTGGCCTTAAAGAGACGCGAGAGTATTAAGGCGCCGCAAAGTTCTAGTCGCGGAAGCGATTGCGTTTTAAGCGGCGCTACCTTGGATTTGGCGCAGACTAATCGTTAAGTGGGATTTTTTCCTAACGTTTTAACATAAATGCACGCGCCGTAAGCCCTTTCGCTCGCGTCACAAAAACCATGCATTTCCATTTCTTCTCCATCACCTGCTACGTTGCGCGCGAACCTTATCTCCTCGAGCGTGTGGAGATTTTGGCGGAACTCCTGCCATATTTTATATATATCGGCGGGGACATCTTCGTCCCATGTTGATTTTAATTGCCATAGCCGTTGCATCATCATTTTCGCGTTGATTACTACCGGTCCTAATAAACCTAGCGGGTCGAATAACTGAGAAATTTCGGACAATATAACACGCTTAGTAACCTTCGATGGATCAGCTGCTCGCTTTACCGTATAGCCTATGTTGTCTTCGGCCGCGTTCCAATTAACACCTAATGTTTTTATCGTTCCTGACGAATCTAAATTTATGATGTTATTATCTGCGGTATCTAAGTCCTTTAGAATCTCGGCGCAATTTGACGCCCATTGCCGCAAATGCATGCCTGTCCCTGCGGTTATACTTATTAACTCGTCGCGGACTTGCTTCGCTTCCCTAACCGTACGCGCTCCGGTTAACAAGTCGTCTACATAGAAATCTTCTTTAAGCGCGATGGCAGCTCTCGGGAATCTGTTAAATTCGTCGCTCGCGAGTTGATGTAACGTACGCGTTGCTAAAAACGACGCGGAGGCAGTTCCATAGGTTACTGTATTTAATCTATATGTTTTCACGGGATCACTTTCCTGTCGACGCCACAGTATAGTTTGATATTTGCGATCGCGCGGATCAATTATTATCTGCCGATACATCTTCGCGATGTCCGCGGTAATAGCAATAGCATGTGATCTAAATCTTACTAAAAGTGCAAATAGATCCTCCTGTATGGTTGGGCCAACCATTAATTCAAAGATTTCCTGTTGCTGGTTTTTGCCGACGCGTCGAACACTACTCGCAATTTGGTCGTAATACTAGTATGCTTTAATACAGCATGATGCGGTAAATAGAATCTATCTTCGTGGGGTCCCCCTTCTATCCTTGTCATGTGCCCTAGTTCTTCATATTCGGATAAGAATTTAATATATTCATCTCTAATTTTCGGCTTGCGCGATAATGATCGCTCTAATGCGTGAAATCTTCGTAACGCGCTCGTATACGAATCTCCTAACTGATTTTCTTCCTTAAAGGGCAATCTCACTATATATCTGCCAGTATCATCCCGTCGCGTGTTGCTTCTGTAATGTGCTTCGCACAAATTTTCCTCGTGCGACCTAATACTACTCTCAGCTACTTCCTCAATTTTCCAGAATTTTTCCAATTGTGAGTTCAAATCTACCGTGGCCGTGTGGCAATTAACGCTCTGCGGAGTGCGCGTAGCTCCTGTGCTCATAACGAGCCATCCTAGTACAGTTCCTTGTGCCATTAAATTTTCATTCAACCTAATGCTCTGACCTGCGCGCCATAGTGAAGCAAAAATCTCGACACCGAGAATCGCGTCGATATTCGCGGGCTCATAAAACTTGGGATCTGCCAATTGGATCCCTGCCGGTATAGTCAATTCTTCTTGCGGAATTCGTTGCGAAGGCAACCTATTCGTTACAGTTCTTATAATAAGAATTGTAATTCTAACGCGAAATTTTCTGTTCGCGATTTCAACGTTGCTAAGATTGCCTGTTTGACTCTAGTTTCCGTTTGGTTTACGCCAGAAATGGGTACATTCACGTCCCGTTTGGCTATTCGCAGAAGATTCGCGAACCGGATCGTTAAGAAATGTGCTTCGGAACCCGAATCCAGGAGCACACGACACTCGTGCGGCCTGCCGTCGCGATCCAGCAAATGCACCATTGCAGTTAGTAACAGCGCGGGTGCCTGCGAGTGATGGAGCTCTACATGTGCATTCTGCACCGCCGACGCCGTTCGAACGCAACAATTCGTGATGCCCGCCGCTGCACCTTCTGCAACGGCCTCTCTCACATGTAACAACTCATGATGCCTGCCCTTGCACTTTCTGCAGCAGTCATTCTTAACACATGTGTATACGCGGTGACCAGCTTGTAAACAATTCAACACAAATTGGCGTTAACCACGATTCTTCTGCGCTCCTCGGGCTCGGCTCTCAGTAGCTGCTCACACTCCGATGTGTTATGCCTCTCGCGACATATGCCACACGAGACAGTCGCGCTTGTGGAATACGCTTGAACTTGTCCTCGGTCGGAAATTCGCGGCCAATTTCGCGGAGAATTAAACCGCGGCTCGTTACGCATCAAATTCCTTGAGCGAAAATTTCTCTCGGGTCCTAACGGTGCGTTCCTTCTGCTATTGTTAATTCTTTTAGAATGTTCTGCCGGCTGGGAGTTTACTAGCGCATTTCCCCGATCGCGCAAAAATATCACAAATTCGTCTACCGTCGGTAAAGCATCTCGGGAATACCGTTGTTCCCATTGAAGCCGTGTTGCAGGATCCACTCGCGAAAGATGTGCGGCAATAGCAAATTGATCGACAAACACTTTTTTAGTCGCTACTAAAGCCCTATAATTTGCGCTTAGCGCATCGGACGCGGCAATTAAAGACGAGGGAAATTCACTGTCAATAGGGGGACCCTCTAAAATAGCTCGTACGTGCTTATTTATTAATATTAACGGATTGTCATAGCACTCGACTAAGGTCTTCCACGCAATCGGATAATTATCCGCGGTAATTTCCAAAACTCTTATTTTCTCCGCGTTCTCTTCTCTTTATTCTCCCGATAAACATGATTTCAAATATGCAAATTTTTGTATATCGCGAATCGCGGGATTATCTCCTATCACCGATTGAAACGTGTCCGCAAAACTCGGCCATTCCTCATGCTGCCCGTCAAAACGAGGTAATTGTACCGCCGGTATTCTGTAAATGCTATCTACGGACGGATTGCTAACCGTTGTGCTAACTGGAGACAATAGATTCGTAGTAGGCGCATTTGTGTCTAAAGTGGCTACCGATTCAGCTCTATTAATGATCAATTCCGCCTCCGCCTTGGCGTCGATGACTGACTCGACATGATTGTGAATTTCGTCAACCAGCGTTCCCATCGTTTCACCGTAAGTCTTTTCTATCAACTCCTCTAATATTGCCACATTCTTATCAACTTTGGAAATTCTAAGCTTTAATTTCATTATATCGCGCGGGTTGGTATATGGTACATATAACATCCTATAGATAATTTGTTGTAAAACTATCAAAGACATAACCTCTTTATTCTGATAGAAAATTTAGTTTTTATTATACGCTGTGGGAAAGTTACCTAGGTTTTTGTTATAAGGGCTATAAAATGCGAACGTTTAGAGATCTTATAGATATCTAATTCCTGCAAATCAAGAACACTGCTAAAATATTTTAATAAACGAAATAAGGCAAGTTATTTTTAATGCGAAAAAAATGCTAAAGAATAAGAAATAATTTCGATTGTTAATAGTACACAGACAACTTTCGCCGAAAACATATCGCATTGGAAACAAAAAGTACCCTTAACAAAATTTTAATATATTACATCGTTTAGGAAATGCCTGGTAATAACATCAAAGATTTCGCTCTTTTTTTTATAGCAAAAGCAATATTTGTTATTATTTGCTGTAGGTATTTCGCTTTAGGTGTTGAAAACAAGGCTATATACAACGTATTTTTAGATATCTTTTAGAATTCTAAATTGAATTTTCTAGAATTTCGCTGTATATATTTTTTCAGAATAATAGCAGATTTTTCTTCTACGGCGAAAAAAAATACTAAAAGCATGAATTAATTTCAATCGCAGATACAGAAAGCATGTTTTTCGATGGATAATCCTTCTGTACAAGACGAGAAATACTTTTAATTATAAGTAGTTAAATTATATTATATGTTATAAATAATTCGTGGTAAAACTATCAAAAAATACTTCTTTTTTTCGAAAAAAAAACCTTATTTTGAAATATACGCTTTAGGAGTCTTGCCTGGGTTTTCGTTATTTAGCCTATTAAAATGGTAGCTCTAGAGATCTTTTAGGTTATTAATTCGTATTGAACAAGAATGAAGCTTAAATTTTTATTGAACGTAATAAGGCAAGTTTTTTGGAAATGCGAAAATAAAAGTTATAGAGAACTCGAAATAAGCTCTATCGTTGATAGAAGAATGACAATTTTTATCGAAAACACATGGCACTTGAAACAAAATGTACACCTAACACAAAGAAATTTAACTATTATACATCGATCAGGAAATTCTTGGTAATACCTTGAAAGATGTCTTTCATTTTTTAATCGCGAAAGCAATATTTGTGATTATTTGCTTTAGCTGCAGGAGTTTTGCTTGGGGTTTCGTTATTTAGCCTATAAAAAAAGTAACTATGTAGATCTTTTTGATTTGTAGCAAGTATCGAACGAGAATTGTGCTTAAATTCTTATTGAACAAAATAAGGCTAGTCTTTTGGTAATGCGTAAGTAAAGTGCTAGAGAACAAGAAATAAATTCGATCGTTGATACAAAACAGACAATTTCCGTCAATAGCGCATAGCATTAGAAACAAAAAATACTAAATTCTACTATGTACTACTAAATTCTAACATAAAGAAATTTAACTATATTACATCGTTTAGGAAATTCTTGGTAATTCCTTCCAAGATGTTTCCCTTTTTTTAAACGCGAAAGCGCTACTTGTTATTATTTGTTGTAGGTATTTCGCTTTAAGTCTCGATAACAAGACTAAACATGTCGTATGGTAAGATATCTTTTAGAATTCTAAATTGAATTTATTAAGAATATTGATGGAAATTTATTTTTCAGTATAATAGCACATTTTTTTCGATTGCGAAAAAAAAATAATCAAAGCTTAAAATAATTTCGATCGCAGATACAGAAAGAATTTTTTTCCATAGAAAATTCTTTTATACGAGACGAAAAATACCTTTAATACTGTTTATAGAATATAAGACTGGAAGCAATTTGAAATGAATGTCGTAAGTTCGGAGAATTCAACGTATGATTCAGTAAGATAGAAAAGGATAAATAAATCAATCAACACAATATTACGCGATAAAGAGCACTTGCCTCAGCATAAAAACTCTCACGAAGTTTAAAGAAAAGCCGGGGCAAGCGAAGGCTTCATTCAAACAAATAATACAGTAAGTAGTACCCTGTGGATAAGTAAAAGAAAGAACGCATGCACAAACTACGTCGCGAGGTACCCCTTTTTTCATACGCTTGAGAGCTCTTTTACCTTTGTTTCCGCCGCAACGTATTAAGATACAGCAATCTACTTCGATCCGTTATCAGTCCTACCAATATACGATATACTCGTCACCAACAACCTTAACCTGGATTGTAGCCTTTGCAGCAATAACCCTATCCCACGTTTGTAGCCCGGCAAGAACTACAAAGAAACACCGCCGCTCTCATTTAGACAATGTCAATATTAGTTATTTACGTACTGTCTAAAATGGAAACCAGGAAGATTCCTTAAGAGAAGGAGTGTTATTTATCCGAACCAACCCTTTTTTAATTGATTTGGTTGAAAGTCTAAATGTATTATACCCGAGTCCAAGTCACAATAAAAGAACGTCAATATTGTAATTTCTATTTAGATCTAATGAGAAAGAGAGAGGGAAAGAAAAAGAGAAATTTTTAGACAGATGACTAAATCAGTTATTGGTTTATTATCGATCAAAGCGACACGTAGTTATTGATTTTATAAATTTCCTTTAGTTGCAATATCGATCGATAAACAGTTCCGAACTATCGATACGATCGATAAACAGTTTCGAGCTATCGATACGATCGATACAGTTTCGAGCTATCGATACGATCGATAAAGTATCGACTTTATCGGTCGATATTTTCTCTCTTTTTTTTTTCATTGTTTGCATTAGTATACATTAATAAAAAATAATAGACGATCTTTTATTTTATAGTTTATTAATCATTTTTATAAAAGTTATTTTTTGTTATTTGTCGATAATTACTGAACAAGTATTAAATACGTTAGACTTTTATCTACTTTCGTTAGAGAATACTATTTTGTGAGTACATCTAAAAGATTTTAACTTTTATTTGCATTAGAGAATATTTGATCTCATCCAATAAATTTCATGAATAAAAATAAAATTAAGACTTATTTATAATAATATAATTTAGAACTAACTTATCGAATATACAAGATTCAGCATTTGTACATTCATCAAAAATAAACATCGAGTGTATGCTACGGACGGATTCGCTGAGCGTCAGCTGTGTCAGACGGCTCGACCAATCAGAAAGGGCCATCTTTGAAGCGCTAGCAGCGACACCTATAAGCACGCTTGCCGGGCGCCTATTACTTTTGTGGCGTTCTCACAAGACACTCTTTCGTACCTGTTTCTTGACTTCATTTTAAATATATATTATTTTATTATTTATCTTTTTTACACGACTATCTGAAGTTCCTCATCGTAACGCATAATTTGAGTGAATTTAAAGTAATTCCATCGTTCGTTCGGAAATACAGTGCGATTAGGTCAAGGCGGGAAGCAGCGTTTGCAAATGGACGCGGAAGATTCGATGCATGTGCGTTCGTGTTGTCTCGAAAACGTTTTAACGCTGTTATTTCATATACAAGTGAAAAGAAATTATCAATAAGGAGACTAATGTACTCGTTCAATTCGAGAAAAACTTCGTCGAGTGCCTTTGTGCTTAATTATTGGAAAAATCGGATGTAATCCGGAAGACTCGTGGACCGAAGGAAGAGCTCAGAGACACCTTTGTTTGATCAAGGAAATCCTTCTTTCCTGAGAATGACATCAGTGTTTGTCCGATGATAGAGGTCAAGGGAAGTCCTTTTAAAAGTATTTATCGAAATGAAAAATTTTCCCCTTTTGAGGTTATGGTATTCAATAGAGGGCGTCACAGCGCCAGATTGCAAGCAGAGGTTGGTCATCGTTTCGCGCGCAGGTCTCCCGCGCTTCGAGATCCACGTCCTCCGATTTTTCCATGAAAATTTTATTCCAAATTCATTTACACTCAAACGTTACATATCTAAGGACTAGAGAAGATTTTCTTAAGATTAAATATTTCGAGTGACTTTAAGTTTAATACTTATATCGGATTAGAGTATCAGGGAAGACGACGTGCATTATGGCGATCGAGTGTGCCTGAACTTCGCGCGCTACCATCATTTTCGGTATTTTATAGACAATATTGTTCGATCAAATTTCGCTTTATTATCTTCAATATTTAGAACGATATCGGTCGATTGTATAATAAATACAAACATTAAATAACTCTTGGAAATATATAGAACTTAGCCAAGGTATCTCGGCAAGATGCAACAGACCAGGTGAGTGCTCGACCTTCTGTTCTATTAAAAGTTTTTTCCATTATCTCATTGGTTTTCATTAAGAACAAATTGATACTCATTATAGCGACCTTGGATCACTCTTAGCAAACATTCGATTACTTTTTCTCCCTTAGTTGTGGCTTCAATTTATTTTATATAACCTTCTCTTGTTACTATTCACATATAGAGATTTCTAAAAGAAGAAATGCTATAGCAAATTAATTATAAACTTAACAGAGATATAATAAATGACAAATTATAGTTAAAATTTTCCACATTGCATCCTGTATTGGATGTTTAATTGTTGTACTTAGGTCATTCATTTTTTATACGTTGTCTCAATTATATCTTTATGGTAGGAAAACAGTAGTTGTATAATTTTTTTCTTTTTCATTTATCGACAGCTTACAAGAGAAGAAACCTTCACATACCTATTTGCAATGTGGTAGAGAGATGCAATCGATGAAGCGCAAAAGGAGTACAGCTGAACTTTCTGAAGATTCAGAAAATATATATCCCCCTAGCAAAGTACCAGCATTAACTCACGTGCCATACAATGAGTCTTGTAATGGTGCGCTTTCCATGGAGAATCCATGCACGCCTCTTCAAACATCTCCAACGCCTTTAAAGGAACAGCAGGAGCCAGTAACTTGGTCCGAATTAAAAACGCGACTTGTTTCTTAACACCTTCCGGCTCTAGCAATGGAACAAATAGGTCATCTCCGCTTCCAGTCTTTTCTTGGGCAGATAGTAGGCACGTATGGAGCCGTATGTGTTTGGCAGATCAAAAGACTCATAGTCAAAAAGATTCACATATGTTTCAAAGGCATCCGACATTACAACCACGAATGCGAGCTATATTGTTGGATTGGCTTATTGTAGTATGCGAAGTGTACAAACTACACAGAGAAACTTATTACCTTGCTATGAACTATATAGACAGGTATCTGTCTATTCATCAAAACATACCAGAAAGTCAATTACAACTTATAGGTATTACATGTCTGTTCATAGCAGCTAAGGTACGTATTCTTTATTTACCTTTTTTTTTGCATTAATATCTACTCATTTCAAATACTTTATTTATAAATATAACAATCTAATGAAACATTTAATTTATTTTCAGGTCGAAGAAATTTATCCACCTAAAATAGCTGAGTTTGCATACGTCACTGATGGAGCTTGTACCGAGGAGAGATTTTAAAAAAGAGTTAATCATTTTGAAGGGATTCGGATGGAATCTATCATCCGTGACTGCTTCCGAATGGCTTAATATTTACATGCAAATAGAATGCGGTGATTGGTCTAAGCCCAACGGTTTATATATCCACAATATGGCGGATTACATTATACGCAAGCTGCTCAGCTTTTGGATTTAGCAACTTTGGATGAAGGCAGTTTAAAATTTCCTTACAGCCACCTAGCTGCAGGATGCATTTACCATATACAAGGACGAGAGTGTGCTTTAAATGTGTCGCGTCTTTCTTGGGAACAGTTGGCCCCTTGCGTCAAATGGTTAATCCCATTTGCTAAAACAATATTGGAAGATGGTCCAAATTTTTGTTAAGTTCCACTGTATCTTCTGTAAAATCTAACTCTGGATCTGGACTTAAAGCAACAGTACCTAACATAGTGATAGACGAATCGCATCGAATCCAAACTCATGTTGTAGATCTGAACATGTTAGAGAAAGCGCAACAACGATTGATAGAAGACCTAGAAGAAATAGAAAGTAAAACTGAATCCGATTTAAATAGTAGTCCAACTGAAAATTGTCTTTTAACTCCTCCTTCTAGCGGTCAAAAAAATTATCCATCGACTCCAAGTCATCCACCACAGTTTCGCCCGTAAACATAATAATTATTTGCTAACTATTACTCATCTCTTTGCGAATAATTTTTTTTAAATTTTAGAGTTATTATTTTGAAACAGAAAGAAAGAGATTTATTATTGATAAGAAAAAAAAGCTATGAGAAATGGAGGAGATAGAGAGAGAATGAAAAAAAAAAAAAACACTAACAGCGCTCACGCGATCAAATCTTATGCTCGTGCGTACATTAGTTGTTACATTTTATTTCGTAAATAATATGCATAATGTTAATTCCTTTATGTACATTGATCGATAGATCAAATCTTGAACAGTCGTTTAGTTTGAGATGGTGATTGTTGTAGAAAATAACTCTGTAAAAGGCATTATTATAAGAAAATATCCATTCTGAGCACAAATTTAATGTAATATATATTTAGTATAAATAATAAACATTTACATTTAAAAAAAAAACAGAAAAAAATAAGTGCCTTGTTTTAAAGCAACTTAAACTTAAATAGGAGCCATATTAAATGGTAACTAATCTCTGTAATTATATCCATACAGTAAAGTTTCACGCAACATATACTTTAACAAATCATATTTAATTAATATTGTTCTATTCTTATAAATATTATTATTATTATTAGTATTCTAATACATATACACCATCAAAAAACAAAAAAAAGTTATTCTAGTGCCTATGAAAAATCTTTACTTGTAGTTCTTTTTATTTATAGAAAGAACATTGTTAATAGTATTATATATTATATATTGTAAATAGTATATATAATATAAGCATAATATAAGCGATATATACATATATTATTATTGTACTATGTAATGCGTAATATATAATGTACTATGTAATGCGGTAATATATTAATGTACTATGTAATGCGGTAATATATAATGTGTTGTTCGCGTGTGCAGTTTTATACATATTATATATATAATATATAATAATATGCATAAAAAAAGAAGAAAATTTCGAGTGAGTGGATGCGCGTGAAATTGTGCGAGAGAAATTAGCATGAGTAAATTGACAAATAAGACTTATAACCACCATATCTCGTGGTGATATTTTCACACTGCCGTTCACGTACAAACGTGATTGTTTATACACATTTGTATGAAGCTTGAGAATACATTTGTTAATCTATAGGGTATTCAAAAAAGAGCTTTTACCATTAATCATTGTATTAATAATAATTATAATAATGCCTTATTGTAATAATTCGAACAAATTATTGTATACGATTATAGTATCGCATGAATTAATTCTAAATTTAGTAATAGAAACTTGTAAGAATAATATTATATGTTTAGTTAACATTATATATCTCTTTTTTATATAAACAATAAAAAAATGCAATAAAATTCATACGTAGTGTGGGATGCGAGCACCTCCAAGCCAAACACTTAAAAGGCATTCGTGAGGAGATTGGACGGTGGGCCCTGGATAGCTCAATGGTTAAAGAGCAGTCGCCCGGAAAGCGGAAGACCCCGGGTTCGAGTCCCGGTCCAGTCTGTCCAACGGCCCATTTTTCACGAATCCTATAGTATGAAATTTTGTCGCGCATTATCATTAAGATTCCTAGAAATCTATATTACCGACTGTGAAAATAAAAATACAGCGCCATTGCATTTAAATCAAACAAATAAATCACTCGTTCTGATTGGTCGTTGGAATCATCTTCTTGTTGCAAAATTTGCTGCAGTGTTAGAAAAAGTGTAGTACGGTTATATTTGTATGATATAACATGGAAAAAGAATTAAACGAATCTAATGAGATCAAGTATGTTGTACGGTAAAGAAAATGTATACCTTTATTTATTATATATAGAAAAAGATTTTTCTGAGTGGAGATCATTCTTCTAATCAATTGAAACCTGTTGAGCCTTCGCAAGTACATAGTGTTTAAAAACTCGATATTTAAAAAATTATTTAGTATAAATTAACAAATATCATTAAACAGCAACACGAGAAATCGTAGTTACATTTATCTGTCATAAAATTCAAGATTAAGATCCGATCTATAAACTATTCTTTTTTCTTTCTTTGTTAATTCATTAATTCATTCAATTTTGCATAAGAACTTTAATATAAGTAAAATTTAAATATTTTACTGTTACATATATACAGTATTATATATTTAGTAACCATTATGTATTTCATTAAATAAAAATACGATAATACGTATATATATGCTAATTTTACAATTAAATAAAATTAAAGAAATCTGTATTACCAATTTTTATTGGTCGAGAAAATGAATTTTATTCTTTATCGAGAAAATGAATATTATTCTTTATCTGTTTTCATTTATTTTTATTCTTTATTTATTTATCTTTTCTTTATCAGTTGGATTTTCTCCTAGAAACAACTTTTGAATAGCTCATCTATTGATGCTAGGTTTTCTTGATTATAATTCTTTAGTCTTCCTCTGTGATTTTTAAAAAATTAGTGGGGGGGGGCGTCTTCTCCTTTTGCTAATTTTTGCCATCGGTGGGATCCTAATTGCCGGGAGTGAAATATCTGTCAATAGGATTTTCTTTTTTACTCGTTTGTTTCTTGTTGTTTTTCCATTTTCTTTCAAACATTTTTCGGACGTTCGTGCCAAAATATAAAATTATATTGACCATTGTTTTCTATTTCTGAACTTTGCATTTTTTAAGGGGGAAATACGTGTAGAGGCTTCAAAAAATCAATATTTTTTTTTATAAATCGCTTGTAAAACTATTAAAAAATTCAGTCATAAAATTTCAAATCAAAAATCAAAATCGTTCGAAAGTTATAAGCGATTACGTGAGCGTCCGTCCTTCAAGTGTCGGTACGCGTGGCATGTAATACGGAGCGGTCGGGGTTTTTTCAAACGCACTTTTCTCGAAACTGTGTACACTCTAGCTTAAAAAGTTTTCTACGATCATTTTGAAACGTGGTATACAGCTTCTTCATATAAAAATTGCGGATTTCAAAATGTACACAATCTGCTCAGTCAAGTGATGAAAACTGATATCTCCGTTACTTTTCGAGGAAAATCTTAGAAAATTTTGGGAATATATTAACAAATGTAGGTGTAAAATAGTCTAACAATATTAATAAATTACATAAATTCCTTATGTATTAAAAAAATTCAAGAATATCACAATGAAAAGATCGTTTCACAACTATTTCTCCCCTTAAACGACATACGTATACCTTTCTCGTTTTTTTTCCTATGTCTATTAGATAGCATTATTATTCTCTAGTAGCTCTAATATTTTAAAGGGACCGTTGTAAGTGTTATCGAATTTTAATTATTTTACTGCCAGTAAGAAGACTTCATCTTCTTTTTATCGTAATAAGTTTTACTCCTGAGCTTTGCCTTTTCTAAATTCTGTCGCGCAAGAGATTGTGGTCGATTTATTTCATCGAAATGATCATTTGGATATTGGTTGTATGTGAGATCCACGTCTTCCTCTATAGGAAGGAAAGATAATGATAGGCAGGCAAGTTTTGCAAACACTAATTCGTAAAGTGTATGCTTTGTTCTCTCATGTACACTGGTATTATAAGAGAACATCACAGAATTCAACCACAAGTCCAAATCATTCTCTTTATTATTATGTAGGTGTTGAGGTATTGTAATAGGACTTGGTGCGACCTTTTGAGAGATCGGTTAAATTACGAGTGATATGCAGTTGTAGTGAATTGTTTAACATTACATCGTTTTACTAACCCTCTAAATACAGCGGATATTAAATTTCTCCCTTGATCGGTAATAAAGGCGCAGGGTTCGAAAAGGATGATGAATTCTTGGTAGAAAGCATTCGCTGTCGCGACAGCACTAATTGTGGTTTGAGGTACATCTCGAGAATATTTAGTGTAGCCGGGACCAGGCAGGTTTGTCTTCTAGAGGTCGAATAACGATAAAAGATAGCAAATGAGTGAGGATGCAAGGTAAATGACGGTGATGGAAGGGAAATGGTACAAGGTTGTAAAAATTATAAATTCCGATAGCTCTGATTCACTGGAATATGTAATTATTATTTCGTTTACTTACTGAAAAATGGGGGAGCAAGATCCTTTTTAGTAGTATCCAATCAGTAGTGATTGCTTTAGGAGTGCTTGGGCTGGTCGCTGGTTAGCTTCTTTCCCGATTTGCACACGTTTGTATAACACTTACAGTAAAGAATCAAAATCGAGCTATAGTCAGAATGGAGCTAATCACTTGAAAAACAAAGTACAGCTAATTACTGGAACTAAGGTCAGAGTAAAGTCTTGAGGGCAAAGTCCTCCTAGTCTTTATAAAAACCAGAGGTCCTGTCGTAGTGGGGATGGTCCTTTCCCCATCCTTTTGACGCAAGCCAACCCAAGCCTTCCTGATGCATCACAGCTACTACAAAATTCTTATGAAGGCTTACATATTTTCCTTAATATTACGTAGATAATTAATACAGTTTCTTATTCTTAAAATCTAAGTCTTATTTAATATTTCTTCTACATATTTTTATTGTTCATTCTTATAACATGCAGTAATTTTCGTTCTTTCAATATTCAAATCTTATTTAATTAATTCCGACGATATTCATATAATTATCTTTTCTAAACTCAATTTAAATGTTTAACTTTATTTATTATTCTGTAATTATATTTATATAGTCTTTTTATTTGATGTCTTCTAAATTTCTATATATATTTTATCTATTTATTTATATTTATTTGTACGTATTCTTTCTTTTGTTTTTTTTCTTTTTTATGTTTTAATTTATTTATTTATTTTTTTTTATATTATATTATGTACATATAATATTTATTTATTTATACTTATCTTTATTATTATGTATCCTTTTTATGATTTAATTAATTTGTTTATTTATATTTATTTTATTTTACTATCAGTATTACACATTTATACTATCTTTATTTTATCTTTAACTTTCGATATTTTTTTTTTTTTATGTTATAATATGTTATCCTTGTAAAAGTTTAAATAAACGAAATAATCCCTTTTTTTATTATTCATTAATAATAATCCCATACTTCCCTTTTTCATTTATTCCTTTATCGTACGAGTATACATAGAGGATTCGTATGTCATCAATCTTTTTAGTATTTCTGATTTTCTAGAATTCAAATCTTAGATATTCAAGAATCTTTTATAATCTTCCATTAAAATCATTCGAGAAAGTTCTACGCATTTCTTTAAGTTCAGAATTATTTAAGCTTAGTCTATCGGTCGGGTGACGATTAGTTTTAGTTCAATATTTATGTCTCGGAAAAGATCGACGTGTTGGTTTTGGTTTATGTTAGGCTTCGGATATTATGACGTTGGCGACAGTTTCAATGTCTTTCGTAGGGAGGATTCTAATCAAGAGTTCTTTAATAAGTGAATGGCAATGTATTCATGGCGACAATAACGTCCGGAGACGTTAGGAGAACGTTGATCCTTTCGATCTTAGATTTCACGTTCTCCGATCCTCCTGGCAACGCGGCCTACGGTGTTTTATGGTTAGCACGTATTGACGGGCGAGGGTTGATAGTAGGAGCCGAATAGCTATAGAATTCTTAGACATTTTCTAGTGACTTATCGTGGTTTCTTTTGTATCGTTAGAAGACGTATTTTAATAAAATCAGTTAGATTTTGAGAACAATTGTTACGCGCTTTTTATAAATTTGTTATGATGAGTCAATTCTTCATCAATACTACTGTTGTAATTGTTTTCGGTACTTACTACTAAAAATGATTTTGGTTTAAATTTATATAAATCACTGGAACGATGTCGCTATTTGTTAATATTATTCGACTCCTGAAAAATTAAAGGAGGTATGCGTGACGGGACGTCACAATATAAATTTCTTGCTCTACAAAAATTTATTTGTATATTTTTATAAAATATAATGAAGGCAAAGTTAGTCGCTAACGGTGAAAATAGCAATAAATTTTTATTTTTCTGAAAATGTAAAGAAATTAAATGGTTTTATTTTTCCAAGTGTACTAGGTGATTTCTTATTAAAATGAAAATTATGTTTCACTGAAGGATGGGTCGAACATTGAACGAAAATAATATGAGACGGAGTTTTTATGAAACACAAAATCTATTCATTTATTCACATTGTTTCAAAAAGGGTATTCGATTTCTACATCGTATTCCTGCCCATTTTCGTCAAATTCCGCGTAATCTTAATCCTCCGAGTCTACACGCGTTACATTTTATTGAAAAAAAAGTTGCATCTAAGTCGCCGGTGACTGTTCAAATTTGAACTGTTTTAAGTTTTCATTCTGTATTGAACGGTAGTACGCTTCGAAGCAGAAAATTCGTTACAATGCTATATATCTTAGTTCGCAAAAGTCTAGTGCTGTGTAAGTTTCGTGAAAAAATTGGGCCGTTGGACAGACTGGACCGGGACTCGAACCCGGATCTTCCGCTTTCCGGGCGACTGCTCTTTAACCAATTGAGCTATCCAGGGCCCACCGTCGAATCTCCTCACGAACGCCTACTTAAGTGTTTGGCTTGGAGGTGCTCGCATCCCACATATATAAATACTCCGCATTATACCATGTATGAAACAAATCATCCTTCACGTAAAGCGCATGGTCGAATTTCCATAAATATAATGAACGAGATCAAATATTATTTACACAGTAAAACAGCCCACGATTATCTTCAAGCTACAACAATTACTTTAAGAACTCAACGAAATTTACTTCAAATCTCAACTATTTATGAGCAACAAAAATTGAAAATTAAAACCAATCAATGAAACAATTTTTTCAAATAATTATGTAATAAATTTGAAGCAGCTGATGACTTCAATGCTAAGCGTCTAAATTGTGAATCAAAGTTAACATCACTACGAGGTAAAAAAACTAGATTCATACTTAAGCAACACAAATCAAGACTTACTCACGACAGTTGAACCAACCTACTGGCTCTCAGCATATAACAGCACTCCCGACATACTAGACTTCAGACAAAATTTAAAAAATTTCTTTAAAAAAGAAACAAATGGCTTTGCTAACTGAAAAAAAATCTAAACTTAACATAGAGAAAAAACTAATAATCTACAAAAAATTATTAAAACCTATCTGGATCTATAGATTACCGCTATTTGGTATACTAGCTAAAAGTCATATTGCCAAGCTCGATACTCAACAGTCCATAACCCTACGCACAATCCTGAATGCTTCATGGTACATCCTTAACGAAGAGATAAGGAAAAACTTAAATATTCCCACGATAGAAAAAGTAATATCAAAGTCAGCCTGCAGATACAAAAGAAGAATTCATACGCACATAAACCCGCTATCCAAAGATAACAACAACTAATATATATCTAGAAGGCTCAAAAGAACCAACCCAGAAGACCTAGTAAAAACAAAAACTAAATGAAATAAACGACAATAGCGACGATATCGCATTGAAGAAACCATCCACGTGCTATCTTTTTTCACTTATAACAAATTAGCTAATGTCCATGGAAATATTATAGAGACATATAGAGCTAATAAAAAAAATATATATATATATTCTGTGTACTTATGTACGCACGAAAGAAGATATACTACTTCAGCTTACCAAAACATTTTTTTTGCCGCCTATAGGCCTTAAAACGTTCCGCGTTTGCTTGAGAAGGATACTTTCTTTTAGATACATTTTTATAACGATAGTAATAGATATTACACTTCCCTGCAATAGTTTTAGAAATCTCGAAAACTGAAACAAGAATTTAAATGTATATTGATACTGGTCAAAAAGTTGCAAGATATTATAGTTTAATAAGAATTATTGTAGAAAATAATTTATAAATAACTAAGGAGAACATTCTTTTTATAATTCTTTTACTAGAATACTTATGCGCATAGTTTCTTCCCAGTGTGAATAAAAAGAAGACGGTGTTTTCCAAAATCTTTCACGATTTCGAGATGAACGAAAAAAAAATTGTTAAAATTTGAGCCCTCTATCTTCATTTTTCAGTTAGCGTTCGCTAAAATAAGAATTTTCGCCAAAAAAAGTTTTTTTTCACTTATTTTTTGGTTATAGACAATTCAATATACCAAATATTAAAAAACCCTTGGTATGGTTTTGTAGGAAAATAAATTCTCTACAAAGATGATTTTTTATCGAACTTAAAAAGTCAACAGCTTTTTTTTATAGCTGATTAAATTACATTTCGTTCTATAATTTTCATTTTTAATTATTGATGAACACTTATTAAACTACTTCCTAACGAAAAGAACATACTAATGCAATTTTTCTAGGAATATTTATGATCTAAAAAAATAGTTTTTATGCCGTAATGAATGTAAATACTGTTGAGTAATTTATATTCTTTACTTTTAAAATAATGAATTACATGTCAATTCTATTTTTTTTTGTTTTTCACCTTATTGATTCACACAAAATTCGGTGAAATTTTTCTGTTTACAGTGAGAATTGCACAAACCTATGATTGTATAAAAAATATTAGTATTTTAATAGAAATAGATAATTACTAAAAACGAAATATCTTAAAAAATTTTAATAAATCAAAAAAATGATATGCTAATCTTTATTATTGTCTTTATTCATATGTTTTACTAGTTTTAAAGAGCTTACATTTTTTAAATAAACATTAATATAATTATGATAGACACACTTTTAATCTTGTTATATATAAATGAAACTAATAAGATCTTTACTTGAATTATTTTAAAATCAGTTATGAGATTCGAGTAAACATATTACTCACATAAATTTCGTTTGTTACAATTGGGATATTTTTTGCGATGCTCAGCAACAACTTGTAATAAAAACTGTTTTTGTTCTTCATCACAAGTGAGACTATCATTATATTTATCAATTAACGCTACAGCTCTTTCGGCAATATCATTTACAACTTTTATCGATCGAACAATTTTTAAAGAAGCCTGGTACTCGTCATCGAATTCCCATTGATCTACAGGTAAATCAAGAAAACTTGTAGATAAACCGAACTTCTCGAATAAAACCATCGACTTTTGAGTAACAAAATCACTTATATCTTTTGAGCCGAATGATTTTAAATCTTCTTGTTTTGTGTCTATCATAATTATATTAATGTTTATATTCTAATTATATCATAATTATATTAATGTTTCTATTTCTATTAAAATACTAATGATTTTTTATACAATTATAGGTTTGTGTAATTCTCACTGTAAACAGAAAAATTTCACCGAATGTTGAATCAATAAGGTGAAAAACAAAAAAAAAATAGAATTGACATGTAATTCATTATTTTAAAAGTAAAGAATATAAATTACTCAACAGTATTTACATTCATTACGGCATAAAAACTATTTTTTTAGATCATAAATATTCCTAGAAAAATTGCATTAATATGTTCTTTTCGTTAGGAAGTAGTTTAATAAGTGTTCATCAATAATTAAAAATGAAAATTATAGAACGAAATGTAATTTAATCAGCTATAAAAAAAAAGCTGTTGACTTTTTAAGTTCGATTAAAAATCATCTTTGTAGAAAATTTAATTTCCTACAAAACCATACCAGGGGTTTTTTAATATTTGGTATATTGAATTGTCTATAACCAAAAAATAAGTGAAAAAAAACTTTTTTTGGCGAAAATTCTTATTTTAGCGAGCGCTAACTGAAAAATGAAGATAGAGGGCTCAAATTTTGACACAATTTTTTTTTCGTCACTCTCAACGAAATTTTGATATGGGACCGAAAAAAAAAAATAGTCGATTTATTTGGCACAGTCTAATGTCCATGTTTTTGTTTCGCCATATTGTGTCATTCAAACAACCCGCTATTCGGGATGCCTTCATTGTCTGTTCTCTTACCTCTGTTACAACATCACCATACCCTGAGATTTCTATTCCTAGGTACTTAAATCTTATTTTCTGCTGAATAACCTTCCCTTCAATTTCCAGTTTGCACCTTAACGGTGTCTTTGATGTTGTCATGCATTTAGTTTTCTGGGCCGATATTTTCATATTGAATGATTTGGCTATGCAGTTAAATCGGTGTAGTAGACGTTGTAGATCATCCTCATTTTCGGCCACTAATACAGCGTCATCAGCATAGCATAGGATGGTTATTTCTTCGTTGTTAATCTTATATCCTTTTAGCGGTCTTACATTTCTTATTATTTCGTCCATAATGATGTTAAAAAGCAGGGGACTTAGGGAATCCCCTTGTCGGATACCACGACATGCATCAATCGGTTCAGTCAAGGCACCATTTATCTTTGCTTGGATCTTATTGTTTCTATAGATTTCCTCTATGGTCTTGATAAGATTATTCGGAATTTGCCGGTTATAGAGGAGGTGTATAACATCCTTTAACTGCACTCGGTCGAATGCCTTTTCCAGATCAATGAAACACACATATGCTGGTCTGTTGTATTCAATTGATTTTTCTGTTTTCTGTCTTATGATGAAAACCGCGTCTGTGCACGATCTGCCTGATCTGAATCCCTGTTGTTCGTCTTCTAGATTCGTTAAGCTGTTAATTTTGTTCGTTATAACCTTTGTTGTTAGTTTCAATGAAGTGTTTAAAAGATTTATTCTCCTGTAATTTGTAGGTAGTTTTTTGTCTCCTTTTTTAAACATAACTATAGTTGTGCTAGTTCGCCATTCGTCAGGTATTTTGTGTTGGCATAGTATTTTTTGGATTAGGAAGTTTAATTGTTGTGTGAGACGTTGGCCACCATATTTTAGTAACTCGTTTGGGATGCCATCTTGCCCTGAGCTCTTCCTATTCTTAAGTTTTCGAATAGCTGTTTCTACATCACTGGACTCAATTTGTATGTCGCTTTTAGTTATTATTTCTGGCGTATTTAGTTCCGCTTGAGGTTCTTCTGATTTATAGAGCTCTGTTAGATAGTTAATCCAATTTCTCTTTGATCTGATTTGTTTCGATCATTTCGTTGACTTCCTTTCTTTGATTTCTAATAAATCGCCAGATTTGTTTTTGGAGTCCAAAGAAGTCACTCTCCATTCTCTTCGAAAAAATCTCCCAATGGTGTTGTTTTGTTTGCCTCACTAACGTCGCTGTTTGATTTCGGATTCGTCTATACATTTCATATGATCCAGGTGTTCGTAATGTTCTATAGTTAAGGTATGTTATTTTCTTTTTTTTGCATATCTCCTTAATCTCTGGGCGGAACCAAGGAGTTTTGATCATTCTAGCCCGGTTTTTTACATTTCGTGTTCCCAGGGCTTCATATGCAGCTTCTAAAATGTTAGTTTTTAGTTTCTTCCAGGCCGTGTTTGCATTATCCTCTTCTTTTATTGGGTTTATTTTGATTTTATCCTTCAACCTGTTCTCATATAGTTGTTTAGTATGTAAGTTCCATAGTGACTCGATGTTTATTTTCGATTCTTGAGTTGCTCGGGCAAGATTTCTTTGGGGTTTAAACTTCATTATTATTTTTTGCTAATAGCAGGCTATAATCGCTTCCTAGAAAAACTTATAAAAAAAATAATTTCCCCACGAAGAATCGAACGTTAAATACCCAGCGCGAGAAGCGAAGACGTTACTACTTACGCTAACGCACCACTTGGTAATTGTTCAATTTTTTTCGTACAATTCTTAAGACTTCGAAGATGAATCAGAATGCTTTACTGTTTTCTTATAACATAATAAAAATGAATTAAAATTATGTATAGACAAAAATAAATTCCACGTTTTTAGAATATCCTTTCATATATATCTTGAATTAATTTTATGTGTGGTTATAAAATTCTTCTTTTTCAAATATGTATTTAATCTGATAAACTAATAAATTTTTACGAGACAAAAAGTCAGTAATTTAAAATTTTATAAAATACATAATTTAATAGGAAAAATATTTAAATTTTAAATTTCGTCTTAATGAGAATACGTATTCAATTTGATATAGAAATAAATTTTTGTGAGGCAAAGAATTTATATCAATTAATTATTCTAATTAATTTTATGGCGAGACACAAAATTAATTTATTATTTTTACTCTCAACTAAATAATAATAGTTTTGTTAAAATGAATTATTTTTTTTTTACTCAAGGTTCATTATTTTTGACAATAAATAAAGAAACGGTGTGCCATAAGCATCAAGATTCGATTTAAAAATGCCGCGCTTGTACGCCGATATATATAGATATACAAAACGCTCGACGCTCGATGGCCAAGACGTAAAATTCTGGCTACCAAATGAAAAAATAGAAAGAGAGAAATATCGGTTTTCTTTCTCACTCGCACTCGTATACAAAACGCTCGACGCTCGATGGCCAAGACGTAAAATTCTTGCTACCGAAACAAAAAATATAAAAAGAGAAATATCAGAACGCTCAACAATCGGTGGCCAAGGACAATAATACTCGTTATCGCATGATAAATAAAAAGAGAGAAATATTAGTTTGTTCTCTCACTCGCACTTTCATTCAAGACCGAGAGTCCCGAAGATTGCCGAAGATCCTTCGTTTGTGTATTAGTGCACACGGACGCTCGCACGCACACTAGCCCGCTCGCGTGTAAAAGCCGACTGAGAGGCGGGACTTGCTTCCCCACTCTTACAATTATTTTCCCATCTTCAATCCAATTTTATTCGCTTATTTTTGAAAATACGAAGATAACTCATAAAACATTTTTTATGTATATTTTAATTCCCTACAACTTTTGTTTAAAACTTTTTTCGATTAAATGCCTAGATTCTAAGATAAAGCAATTTTTTACCAATTTTTATCCTTTTTTACCCTTTTTCTCAAAAACGGCACAACTCAGATCAAAAAAATTAGCACCATTCGATTCAGCGTCGCCTATTTACCCTTATATCAAGTTTTTACCTTCTTTCCTGAGATTTCCGGAAAAACGGCCCCCGTTGACTGGACTATTTGTCGCACGCGTCTAATGCTTTGGCAGGGCCGTACGCGTCTAGGTGCTTCGCCCTACTCACTCGTTGCGCGGGATACGCAACAATCTTCTTACATTAGAAAATATTATTGATCATCAAGCAGGGAAGCGAAACAGGTTTCTTTATCAACTATATTCTATGTAAAAAAAAAATTAATAATAATAATAGTAATAATGTAATAATAATAACATTAATTAATAAACTAGAAAAATTAAAAACTAACAAGGAAAATTAATAACGATAATAATAATAATAATATGTTATTATTATGATAGGTAATCTGTAATTAATTATAAAAATATGGAGAGTGTAGCATAAAAGAATGGAAACGTATTGTGCAATATGAATTTATTGTGATTGTTTTGAAGTTATATTTCTTTTTCAATACTAAATAACGAGCGTAGCCTGGCGAGGATTTCCTTCAGAATTCGTGAGGCACTCAACGTAATAACGATTTATGTACTATTTATAAAGATTATAGATTCTTTGCTTATATTCGAAATATGCGGCTCAATCATTTCGAAAATATTGAAAATAACGAAATTTTCTTATCGTCCTTCCCCACTTTTTAAATCGTTGCTAAGCACGCGCCCTGCTGGGCCTATTAAACAGAGCACTCGTCCTATTCTTCCACTGGACGTCTACGACGATACGTCTTAGATGAGCAGCGAAGAATTTACAAAGAAAGCGACGAACAAAGCGATTTAAGCTAGAACGAAATAAGAAAAGTATAAGTATTCCTTATACTTCCATAAACGAGGTGAACCTTTTTGTTGAATCCGTATACTAGCGAAGCGAGCAAGAAATGAGATACGTGTTTAATTTTTTGTTAATACCGCAATTCCTTATTATGTTTAATTTATCAACCAGAGATTTTAAGCTACAAGGCTTTTTGTCTGACGAGCCAATATAGTATTAAACTTTGTATTACTTAACCAAGAGTTTTCTTTTTCTTATTTGTTGTTTTATATATTAATTTTGTTAATAATTGTATTTTATTTAAATTATATTTATTATCTTTATTTTATTAAAGTTTTTATTGCAGTTATATTTTATTTTATTTACAAATGTAGAGTATATATTGGCATTCGGGAAAATTGTAGTTATTTCATATTGAATACAATGAAGATGGAGAAGTAAATGTTGTGTGGATTAAGTTTTCAGATTCACTAAAGATTGGCTAGAAAATCGTACAGAAAGTTGCTGGACACGTCGCGATTTAAATTAATAAAACAATAGTGCTGATCGGACGTAGATCTCCAACTATTCTCCTTACCAACAATACAAAAATTAAGACTAAGCGTTCACATTTATCTATAGTTTAAATTTTATTATTTGTTATTAATTATTGTTGAAAATTTATTTATTTTATTTTAATTATTTTAATTATTTTAATTATTTTAATTTTGAATTTATTATTAAACTATAATCTCTTGCAGCTTTCTTATTGACAAGGATAAGTATACATTTCAATTTCTTTTTAAGTTTTCAATATGCCTAAAACTAATGCAGAGAAATGTAGAGATTATCGTCTTCGTAGGAAAAGAAATCAAGAAAATAAGGAAAATAATGAGGAAAATAAGGAAAATAATGAGGAAAATAAGGAAAACATAATGCGCGCTAATGCAAAACGTTGTAGGGTTCATTGGCTGCGAAGAAAAATGATTCAAAAAGCAAATGAATTGCATGCAAATGAAATTTTATGTACTCCGTCAACTTCTAATTTACTTTGCGAACCATCGGATAAGCCTGTGATTACTGGTACAAATTTATATAATTTAAAATTCACAGCAATAACTAATAGTACTGCTAATTATTTCTACATTTATTTTATTTGCCATTTATTTTACATTTATTTCTTTAAGAAAACCAATTGTCTGCGAATGGAACTTTATGCGCCCCATCGACTTCGAATTTATTAGTGACTTCTGAACCATCGGCTCAGCCTATGATTACCGGTACAAATTTATATAATTTAAAATTCACAGCAATAACTAATAGTACTGCTAATTATTATTTTTGAATTTATACTTCTTTTGATACAATTGGGAATTTGGTCTTTATTTTTACTTTTACTTCTTCAAGATGCATCGTTGTATACTGCAAAAGATAACAATCACAACTATATTATTGTGCAAGCTGATGTGCATATGGACAATTCTTCTATGCCGTGTCATCAACGTATAACATCAAAAACATTACATCAACAACATGGAGCAAAGTTCACGATCTCGAGCACGAAATATTCAATATTTAGCTGACGCTTCAATATACATGTATTGTCTAATCAAGACATTGTACTGGATGAAAAATGCAATTCGTTAAACCAAACTACAATAATGGATCAGGAATTACCTCAATCAGATGTACACTCTATTTATTCTAACTCTTCAGACCAGTTAGTAATTAATCATTCCACTGGCGAGCAAATTGATATCGATTTACCAAATAGCAATTATCATCAATTTAAACGAGCTCATAAGGAATTGAAAATAAAATTCTTGGACAATTCATTTAGACATCCATGCTCAGTATGTGACAGATTGTGGTTTAAAAAGGATTAAAAGAGCCATCTATTGAACATAAGGATATTCTAACACAAATTATACCTAATGTACCTATGGAAAATACTAAGCTTTGTAATACATGCATACAAGCTTTAAACGAAGAATATTCCAGTACTGTCAACATATAACGGCTTCAAATATCCAGATGTACCTCAGCATCTACCACCTTTAGATTTAGTTTCTGAAAGATTAATTTCGCCTCGTATTCCTTTATGCAGATCAGACGTCTGAGACGTGTTTATTTCTTATTTCTTATTTTCGTTTATTAGACGTCTGAGAAGTGTTTTATTTCTTATTTCTTATTTAATTAAACCCTTCTTCTTCCTCATGTATAAATAAATAATATTATACTTATTTTTTGAAGTTATTTTTGATGTTATTGATGCTATATTCGTTTTGGTACGCCAAAGAAGTATAACTTCTGAAGTGCGTACAAAGTACACACACCAGTTTTTTTATGTTTAGATATAAAATTCTTTTTTTTCAAATAGTATTCAATTTGATACACAAATAAATTTTTACAAGAAAAAAATCAGCAATTTAAAATTTTATAAAATACGTAATTTATTAGGAAAATAAATAAATTTTAAATTTCGTCTTACAAAGAATACGTATTCAATTTTATATACAAACAAATTTTTGTGAGACAGAAAATTAATATTAATTAATTATTCTAATTAACTTTATAGCGAGGCACAAAATTAATTCATTATTTTTCCTTTCCAATATATAATAATAGTTTCTGTTAAAATGAATTATTGTTTTTCTTTTATTGAAGGTTCACTATTTTTGACAATAAATAAAAAAACGGCGTGCCAAAAGCATCAAGATTCGATTTAAAAACGCCGCGCTTATACGCCGATATATATAGATATACAGAACGCTCGACGCTCGATGGCCAAGACGTAAAATTCTGTCTACCGAATGAAAAAATAGAAAAAGAGAAATATCAGTTTATTGTCTCACTCGCACTCGTATACAGAACGCTCGAAACTCGATGGCCAAGACATAAAATTCTTGCTACCGAAAGAAAAAATATAAAAAGAGAAATATCAGTTTATTGTCTCACTCGCACTCGTATACAGAACGATAAACAATCGATGGCCAAGGACAATAATACTCGTTATCGCATGATAAATAAAAAGAGAGAAATATTGGTTTGTTCTCTCACTCGCACTTTCATTCAAGACCGAGAGTCCCGAAGATTGCCGAAGATCCTTTCGTTTGTGGATTAGTGCACACGGACGCTCGCACGCATACTAGCTCGCTCGCGTGTAAAACGCGACGGAGGGATAATAAGCTTGCTTTCTCCCACTCTTACAATTTTTTTCCCATCTTCAATCTATTTTATTCGCTTATTTTTGAAAATACGAAGATAACTCATAGAACATTTTTTATGTATATTTTAATTCTCTACAACTTTTGTTTAAAACTTTTTTCGATAAAATGCCTAGATTCTAAGATAAAGCCATTTTTTTCCAATTTTTATCCTTTTTTACCCTTTTTCTCAAAAACGGCACCTTTCACCTCAAAAAAATTAGCACCATTCGATTCAGCGTCGTCTATTTACCCTTATGTCAAGTTTTCACCTATTATCCTGAAATCGAGGCAAACGGCCCCGTTGACTGGACTAATAGGACGAGTGCTTTGTTTAATAGGCCCAGCAGGGCGTGCCTAGCAACGGTTTAAAGAGTGGGGAGGGACGATAACAAAATTTCGGTATTTTCAATATTTTCGAAATGATTGAGCCGCATATTTATAAATGGTATTTATAAATGGTACATAAATCGTTATTACGTTGAGTGCCTAACGAATTCTGAAGGAAATCCTTGTCAGGCTACGCTCGTTATTTAGTTTTGAAAAAGAAGTATAACTTCAAAACAATCACAATAAATTCATATTGCACAATACGTTTCCATTCTTTTATGCTACAATCTCCATATATATTTTTAATTAATTATAGATCACCTATATCACAATGATTACATATTATTATTATTATTATCATTATTAATTTTCCTTGTTACTTTTTAATTTTCCTATTTTTTTTTTTAATTAATGTTATTAATATTATATTATTAGTAATATTATTATAAGTTTTTTTTTTACACAGAATATAGTTGATAAAGAAACCTGTTCCTCTTCCCTGCTTGTTGTGATAATATTTTTAATGTAAGAAGTTATTTTTCTTTTCCTATTTATTATTCTCATTTATTTATTGAAGTTATTTAATTTTATATAAATATATATGTAGGATTCAATACAAAGATGAATAGATTGTTTCCATGTAAATCAATAATAGCTGTTTGCTTCTTAAAGGCTATCGTTGACTGATCTAGATCTTTTTGCTTCCCTCCCACTGTTCTTGCATAGCAACGTACCGCTGCACGTCGCTACCTCCCAACGGTCCTACCAACCATACCGTGTTTGTTTCGTAGCCCCTTTGTCTAATTTCCCTTCCCACACGCGAAATATCTGCACTCCTTCGGCCCCCGAAGGGAACTCTTCGAACGGTTTCATGTAATCCGCCGCCGTTGTGGTGATCTTTGGTCCTTCA
>NW_025113020.1:5112056-5165830 GCF_010416935.1 Polistes fuscatus
TTCAATATTTTCGAAATGATGAGCCGCATATTTATAAATGGTATTTATAATGGTACATAATCGTTATTACGTTGAGGCCTAAAAATTCTGAAGGAAATCCTTGTCAGGCTACCTCGTTATTTAGTATTGAAAAAGAAGTATAACTCAAAACAATCACAATAAATTCATATTGCCAATACGTTCCATTCTTTTATGCTACAATCTCCATACTATATTTTTAATAATTATAGAGCACCTAGCACATGATTAACATATTAGTATTATATTATCATTATTAATTTTCCTTGTGTACTTTTTAATTTTCCTATTTTTTTTTTTTTAATTAATGTTATAAATATTATATTATTAGGAATATTATTATAAGTTTTTTTTTTACACAGAATATAGTTGATAAAGAAACCTGTTCCTCTTCCCTTCGTTGTTCGACAATTTTTAATGTAAGAAGTTTATTTTCTTTCCTATTATATTTTTATTCTCATTTATTTATTGAAGTTATTTAATTTTATAAATATAGATATGTAGGATTCAATACAAAGATGAATAGATTGTTTCCAGTAAATACAATATAGCTGTTTGCTTCTTAAAGGCTATACGTTGACTGATCTAGATCTTTTTGCTTCCCTCCGCACTGTTTACTTGCATAGCAACGTACCGCTGCACGTCGCTACCTCCAAACGGTCCTACCAACCATACCGTGTTTTGTTTCGTAGCCCTTTGTCTAATTTCCCTTCCCACATATATATGTAACGAAATATTACTATTTATATTTCGTCACCTTTACTAATGATTTAAATTAGCTGCTTTCTTACAGTTAAGACGCGCAGGCGTATTAGGCTTAGAAAGATTCGGAACGTTAGTAACGGGACAGAAACGGTTAGGAGTTTCTAAGCAGAGACGGTTAGAGTTTAAATTGCGAAGCTAGTAATAAGCCATAAAATAAGAGTGAATATTAGCTGTAAATGTTGTTTCTCTTATTTGCAGGTAATGCAACTAATGTACATAGTGTAGTTTTAAGTGTAATTTGTATTTGTAGAATGTAAAGCATGCAGATAATGTAGTTTAGTGTAAATAATATTAATAAAATATCGAGAGAGACTCTTATTTGCAGAAACTCAAGGCAGTTATATTTCCAAGACATAATCCTTATAAGAACTGTACAGAATATACCTATATATATATATACATATATTTATAGCGTGACCAGGTAAAAGGAGGAGGATTGAAAATATGAGAAGATAAGCTACTAATTAATCTTTTCTGTAAAGTTAACAAAATAACTTCAAAAAAGAAAAGAAAAATATTTTCAATCGATCGATATATTATATATATAAGAAAGAATAAAAAAAGAATAAAAAAAAATAAAAATATAGATATCAGTCCACATTATTTGTAAGGGAGATATATCGAATTACTTTATGTGTCAACAGCCATGGCGCGGTTACAGCATTAGTTCTCATCGATCATTTAGGTAAAGCAGCGCTGAGTACGATTAGTATTTGGATGGGTTACCCGCTTGAGAAAAAAAAAATGGAAGAAGAAGAGAAGAAGACAACTTCATTCCGTATACTTGAAATCGCTTTGCCGCGCGTCGTAAATACCGACAAATTTCGTGGTGTCGTTTTTCAAACGCTCGGAACAAAATCACTCCCCATTACATTTTCCCCAACGCGCCAAAAGAGGTATAACTTTAAAAAGAGCCTTACAACTTGCAGTAGAACCTAGCAACTAGCAATAGCACCTAGCACCTTGCAGTTTTACCTTGCACCTTTTAGTAGATCCTAGCAGCTAGTAGTTAAACTAAGCACTGTTCAATGAGACTTGGCAAGTATACCTATGACCAAGCATTTTGCAGTGGATCTGGCACTATGCATTAGTTGTAAAATCAACCACTTACAGTAGAATTTGAACTTATAAGTAGTAACTATTTGCAAGCAGTAATACCTAAAACGAGTAACTAGCATCTAGCACTTAACAGTAGCATTTTGCACGTAGCAGTAAAATTAAGCACTGAGCAGTAGCATTAGAAGTAGCACCTATCAGCTAGAAGCAACTCATAGCAAGTGGCAATAGTACCTAGTACTATTAAGTAAAACCAAGCATCTACCAGTGAAAATTAGCAATAGAACCTAACATTTATCAGTAGCACGAAGCATCTTTTATTTAGCAGTAGCAACTAGCATTTATCATTTAAACCTAATACCCAGCAATAAAATCGAATACATAGCAGTAGCACACGGCTCCTAGTTTCTTCCATTAGAAATCTAGCATATTTTAGTAGCCCTTATCATCATGCATTAGAATGTAAAACATAGTTCTACAAGCATGCACCTAGCAACTAGCAATAGAAAATAGCAAACAGCTGCAGCACTTTGCACGTAGCAGTAGAAATGAAATCCTTTAAGTAGCACCAAGATTCTAGCTCTAGCACCTAGCAAGTAGCAGTAGAACCTTGCCCTTAGCAATATAAGTTAGCTGTAGCACAGAACAGTAGCGCCTATCAGATAGCAGTAGCATCATGTAAATATCAGTGACATCTAAAATAAGTTGTCTATTAGTATCAACTATGATTATCATAAGCACTTAGCACATAACAATAGCACATTGTAGCTAGCAGTAAAATTTAGCTCCTGTTAGTTTTACTAAGCGCCTAGCAGTATTACTAGGATCTATTATCAAGCAGTAGAATATAGCAATTTTCTGTTGCTTTTAGAACATTGCAGTAGCACCTGGCAAATAGCAGTAGCACCTCGCAACTAGCAGTAGCACCAAGTACCTAGCAGTAGCGCTAAGAAAATATCAATAGCACCTAACAACTAGAAATAGAGCCTTATATCTTGCAGTACAACTTAGTGATAGCAGTAGCACTAAGAACCTTTTAGCAGAACTTAGACCTTCGCAATAGCAACCGGCAAGTAGCACTTGCAGTAGATAGTAGCAGTAGGACATAGTACTAATAAGTAAAACCAATTATCTAGCAGTAGCATCTAGCTTTAGCTGTACCACAAAGCACCTAGCAATAGCGTAAACAGCTGGCAGTAGCAACAGGCACTTAGCTTTAAAACTATACTGCTAGCATAGCACGAAGTAACTATCAGTGGCACCAAGAACCAAGAACCTATCAGAACCTAATATGAATATAGTAGCACTTAACACCTAGTAGAAAAACCTTGCTATAGCACCAAGCATCTAGCAGTAAAACAAAACACTGTTTAGTAAAACAATTAACCTAGCTGTAGTACTAGGAACTATTATCAAGCAATAGCACTTAGCATTTATCTGTAACACCTAGCATGAAGCAGTAGCATCTTGCACTAGGACCAAGTATTTATCAGTAGAGTCTTGCTTTTTACAGTAGAACCTCGCCACGAGCTGTAACAACGAGCACCTTTCAGTAGCACTTAGCATCCAGCAATAGCACCAAGCAGTAACCAGTAGCAAAAGAAATAAGCACATTTTAGTTGTCCATAGAACTTAGCAGTAGCACCTGGAATAAAAAAGCAACACCTATAAACTAAAAGTAGCTTTTAGATAGTAACAGTGGTAACGAGTTATAATAAGTAGAACCATGCAACGAGTTATAATAAGTAGAACCATGCAACAAGAAGTAACACCAAGCATACAGAAGAAGAACCTAGCTTCTAACAAGAGAACTTTGCAGTATTACCTAGCATTCGAACATATAAGCTGGCCGTAGGACTTTAAACATTGCAGTAAAACCTAGCTACTCGATGTAGCACTGTGCACCTTTTAGAATATTTTAGCACTTAGCAGTTGCATGTTGCAAGTGGCAAAAGCACCGTGCACCAAGCAGTAGCAACAGACAATGTGCAGTAGAACCTTGCAACTAGCAGTAGCAAGAAGAAACTATCAGTATATCCTATCATTATCAGTAGCACTTTTTACATAGAAGTAGCAAATTGTTTAGGTCTTGACACCTAGCAGGAAAACTTAGAACTTAGTAGTTGCACAAGAACTTAGCAGTAACATTAGGACCTTATATGAAGAAGTAGCATTTAGCAATTATCTGTAGCTTCTAGCACATAGCAGTAGCACTTTGCAGTAGCACCTACAATTTATATGTAGCACCTTGCTATTTTCAGTAGCACCTAGCACTGAGAAGTTGCATCTAGCAGTAAAAATTAGAAAGTAGCAGTAAATCCTCGCACAGCAGCACCTATCAGTAACACCTATAATCTAGCAGTAGAACCATGCAAGTAGCAGTAGTAACTACCTGTAGTACCTAAATGCAAGCAGGAACACTAAGCAAATGACAGTAATACCTGGCACCAAACAGTAGGACCGAGCAGTAGCACAAATCAGATTGCAGAAGCACCATGAAAGCAGAAGCAGACACAATCAATAGCAATTGAACCTTGCAGTAGAACATATCGGCTAGCAGTGGAACCTATTAAGAAGCAGTATCACTTACCAATAGGACCTATATGCTAGCAATAGCACCTACCAAATAGCAGTGGTATCTAGCACTAAGCAGTTGCATGTAAAAAATAGAAATAGTACCATGCAACTTGAAATTAAAACTAGTACATAGCAGTAGAGCAGTGTACTTAGCTGTAGCAGAAAGCAACTTTTATTAGCACTAGGATACTAACAGTAGCACCATGCAAGAAGCAAAAGAACTAAGAAGCTAATAGTAGTACGAATCCATAGCACCAATATGCAAGTCGTAGCACCAAGCAAGAAGCAGTAACACTAGAAGCTTTCAGTAGCACCAAGCACTAAGCACTAGCACTTAGCATATAAAAGGAACGAGCACCTTTTAGTGGATTTTATCACTTAGCATTGAAACTTAGCACTAAGCAGTAGCACCTAGCAAATAGAATTAGACTACGACCTAGCAGTAGCCACTTGCACATTACAGTAGAACCTAGAAACTAGCAGTAGCTACGAGCACCTTTAAGTAGCACTCTGCTACAAGAAGTAGGACCTAGAAACAAGTATCTATCTGTTGCACTGATTATTATCTGTAGCATTAGATAATAGCGGTAGCAGCTAGAACCTAGTAGTAAAACTTAAAACTGAGTAGTCGTACAAAGCATCTATCAGTAGTTCTAGGACCTATTATAAGCAGTAGACCATAGCAATCATCAGTAGCTCCTAGTAAATAGCAGTAGTACCTTTCGTTTCAACTACAATTATTAGTTTAATCTAGCACCTAGTGTCTAGCAGTAGACCTAGCATATATCAGTAGAACCTAGAACTTAGCAGTTGCAAGAAGAGCGTTGCAGTAGCTCTTAGACACTAGCAATAGGATCTAGCACAATGCAGTTGCACCTTATAATTAGCAGTAGAAACAAAAACGTTTTAGTTGAAGAAGGAATCTTGAAGTAGGACCAATCAAGTAACAGTAAACCTGGCACATAACAGTAGCACATATCAGCAAGCACGAGCACCTAGCATGTAAAAATAAAAACTTATACATTTTAGTAGAAAATTTCACTCAGCAGTATCAACGAGCAAATTTCAAATTTTATCAGCTATTAGTAGTACCAATTAGTAGCAGTAGAACTTAGCACTAAGCAGTAGAACCTAGCACCTAGCAGTAGCGATTAACAGCAAGCAGTAGCACCTAGCTAGTAAACTAAGCACCTAGCTTTTAGCAGTAGAACCATGCACCTTGCTATTTATAGTAGAGTCTACTACTTCACAGTAACACCTTAAACGTGGAAATAGCACCTATTGAAAAGCAGTAGATCCTAGAATCTGTAAGAAGCATTTAGCACTTAGCAGTAGTATTTAGCAGTAGAACCTCTCACCTAGAAGTGAAAACTAGATAGTAGCAGAACCAAGTACCTAGTAGCATGTTGGACAAGACAGTATCACAAAAAACCTAGAACTAGATCCTAGTGAGTAGCAGTACACCAAGAACCTGTTGGTAACATTTAGCTTCTTGCCGTAGAATTCGGCACGTAAAAGAAGCACTTAGTACTTAGAAGTACAACTTAGCAATAGCGCCTAACACCTAGCAATAGGACCTAGCAGTATTGTCTCGAATCTTAGAGTAAGAACTTGTGACTAGCAGTAATACCAAGCAACGTTTATTAAGACGTAGCACTCATCATAAGCATCTGGAACGTAGCAATAGATTTGCACATAGCAGTAGACACAAGCACCTTTCTGTAGCACTAAGAAACCAGTAGTAGCACCTAGAAACAAGTATCTCTAATCAGCTCTTATGATTATCAGTAGAACTTAGAAGAAAACAGTATTTCCTTTCACTTATGTCAGTAGTCCCTAGCAAGTAGCACTTGCACCTAGCCTCCAGCAGTAGCACACAGCGGTTGCACCTACAGCTAGCAGTAGCAGCTAACAAGCAGCAGTAGAACTAAGCACCTTTTAGTAGCACTTAATAGCTAGCAGTAGCACATTGCAATTTGCGGTATATACAAGAAACAAGCAGTAACTCTGATTATCTTTTACTGAATTCTAGCCCTTAGCAATATAACTTAGAGTTATAACTTAGCAGTATCATTTAACACCATGCAGTATTACTAAGCAGTAGAACCTAGCAAGTAGCAGTAGCCCAAAGCACCCAGTAGTTGCACCTAGCACATACAGGTAGTACCTTGCCGCAGCACTTATTAGCTAGCAGTGCCATATTGCCAGTAGCAGTAGTTCATAGAAAAAAGGAGTAGCAGCAAGAACATAGCATTAGAACCTAGCAGTAGATTCTAGCACCTAGCAAAAGCATCAAGCATACAACAATTGCTCCTTGCACCTAACAGTTGCACCTTGCAGTAGAACCTAGCAACTAGCAGTTGCACCTAGCAGCCTAGCACCTAGCACCAAGCAGTAGCATCAAGCACCAAGCAGTAGCACCTAGCATTGCGAAGTAGAACCCTGCAACTAGACGAAGAAACTAACACTTAGTATCTAGCCGAAAAAACTAAATCCTAGCTACTTGCAGTAGCATCTAGCACCTATTATTATAGAGTAGCACAAAGAATTTTTTAGTAGCACTTTACACCAAGTTTAAAAATCTTGCACCTATCAGAAATACCTAGCACATAACAGTAGACCCTAGCAGTAGCAAATAGCACAAGCAGTATAATCTTTTTCCTAGCAATTAAACATAGCAGTAGCAGCTTTCAGTCGAACCTATTAACTGGCAATAGGATCTTTAACCTTGCAGTTGAACCTAGAAACTAGAAATAGCACAGAGCAACTTTTAGTGATTTTTAGCACTTAGCAGTACCGCATAGCAATTACCGGAAAAACGAGCATTTTTTAGTTTTTCCTAGCACCTATCAGTAGCACCGAGATTCTAGCAGTAGCTCCTATTAACTAGAAGTAGTTCCTAGATAGTTGCAGTAGTTACTTTTAACGCAAAAAGTTTAACGCAAAGTATTGCAAAAGCAATATTTGTGATTATTTTCTTTAGCTGCAGGAGTTTTGCTTAAGGTTTCTTTATTTAGCCTATAAAAAAAGTAACTATGTAGATCTTTTTGTTTTGTAGCAAGTATCGAACGAGAATTGTGCTTAAATTCTTATTGAACAAAATAAGGCTAGTATTTTGGAAATGCGTAAGTAAAGTGCTAGAGAACAAGAAATAAATTCGATCGTTGATACAAAACAGACAATTTCCGTCAATAGCGCATAGCATTAGAAACAAAAAATACTAAATTCTACTATGTACTACTAAATTCTAACATAAAGAAATTTAACTATATTACATCGTTTAGGAAATTCTTGGTAATTCCTTCCAAGATGTTTTCCTTTTTTTAAACGCGAAAGCGCTACTTGTTATTATTTGTTGTAGGTATTTCGCTTTAAGTCTCGATAACAAGACTAAACATGTCGTATGGTAAGATATCTTTTAGAATTCTAAATTGAATTTATTAAGAATATTGATGGAAATTTTTTTTTCAATATAATAGCACATTTTTTTCGATTGCGAAAAAAAAATAATCAAAGCTTAAAATAATTTCGATCGCAGATACAGAAAGAATTTTTTTCCATAGAAAATTCTTTTATACGAGACGAAAAGTACCTTTAATATGTTTATAGAATATAAGACTGGAAGCAATTTGAAATGAATGTCGTAAGTTCGGAGAATTCAACGTATGATTCAGTAAGATACAAAAGGATAAATAAATCAATCAACACAATATTACGCGATAAAGAGCACTTGCCTCAGCATAAAAACTCTCACGAAGTTTAAAGAAAAGCCGGGGCAAGCGAAGGCTTCATTCAAACAAATAATACAGTAATTAGTACCCTGTGGATAAGTAAAAGAAAGAACGCATGCACAAACTACGTCGCGAGGTACCCCTTTTTTCATACGCTTGAGAGCTCTTTTACCCTTGTTTCCGCCGCAACGTATTAAGATACAGCAATCTACTTCGACCCGTTATCAGTCCTACCAATATACGATATACTCGTCACCAACAACCTTAACCTGGATTGTAGCCTTTGCAGCAATAACCCTATCCCACGTTGGTAGCCCGGCAAGAACTACAAAGAAACACCGCCGCTCTCATTTAGACAATGCAAATATTAGTTATTTACGTAGTGTCTAAAATGGAAACCAGGAAGATTCCTTAAGAGAAGGAGTGTTATTTATCCGAACCCACCCTTTTCTAATTGATTTGGTTGAAAGTCTAAATTTATTATACCCGAGTCCAAGTCACAATAAAAGAACGTCAATATTGTAATTTCTATTTATATCTAATGAGAAAGAGGGAGGGAAAGAAAAAGAGAAATTTTTAGACAGATGACTAAATCAGTTATTGGTTTATTATCGATCAAAGCGACACGTAGTTATTAATTTTGTAAATTCCCTTTAGTTGCAATATCGATCGATAAACAGTTTCGAGCTATCGATACGATCGATAAACAGTTTCGAGCTGTCGATACGATCGATACAGTTTCGAGCTATCGATGCGATCGATACAGTTTCGAGCTATCGATACGATCGATAAAGTATCGACTTTATCGGTCGATATTTTTCTCTCTTTTTTTTTTCATTGTTTGCATTAGTATACATTAATAAAAAATAATAGACGATCTTTTATTTTATAGTTTATCAATCATTTTCTATAAAAGTTATTTTATTGTTATTTGTCGATAATTACTGAACAAGTATTAAATACGTTAGACTTTTATCTACTTTCGTTAGAGAATACTATTTTGTGAGTACATCTAAAAGATTTTAACTTTTATTTGCATTAGAGAATATTTGATCTCATCCAATAAATTTCATGAATAAAAATAAAATTAAGACTTATTTATAATAATATACTTAGAACTAACTTTTCGAATATACAAGATTCAGCATTTGTACATTCATCAAAAATAAACATCGAGTGTATGCTACGGACGGATTAGCTGAGCGTCAGCTGTGTCAGACGGCTCGACCAATCAGAAAGGGCCATCTTTGAAGCGCTAGCAGCGACACCTATAAGCACGCTTGCCCGGCGCCTATTACTTTTGTGGCGTTCTCACAAGACACTCTTTCGTACCTGTTTCTTGATTTCATTTTAAATATATATTATTTTATTATTTATCTTTTTTACACGACTATCTGAAGTTCCTCATCGTAACGCATTTAATTTGAGTGAATTTAAAGTAATTCCATCGTTCGTTCGGAAATACAGTGCGATTAGGTCAAGGCGGGAAGCAGCGTTTGCAAATGGACGCGGAAGAGTCTCGATGCATGTGCGTTCGTGTTGTTTCGAAAACGTTTTAACGCTGTTATTTCATATACAAGTGAAAAGAAATTATCAATAAGGAGACTAATGTACTCGTTCAATTCGAGAAAAACTTCGTCGAGTGCCTTTGTGCTTAATTATTGGAAAAATCGGATGTAATCCGGAAGACTCGTGGACCGAAGGAAGAGCTTAGAGACACCTTTGTTTGATCAATGAAATCCTTTTTTCCTGAGAATGACATCAGTGTTTGTCCGATGATAGAGGTCAAGGGAAGTCCTTTTAAAAGTATTTATCGAAATTGAAAAATTTTCCCCTTTTGAGGTTATGGTATTCATATAGAGGGCGTCACAGCGCCAGATTGCAAGCAGGGGTTGGTCATCGTTTCGCGCGCAGGTCTCCCGCGCTTCGAGATCCACGTCCTCCGATTTTTCCATGAAAATTTTATTCCAAATTCATTTACACTCAAACGTTACATATCTAAGGACTAGAGAAGATTTTCTTAAGATTAAATATTTCGAGTGACTTTAAGTTTAATACTTATATATCGGATTAGAGTATCAGGGAAGACGACGTGCATTATGGCGATCGAGTGTGCCTGAACTTCGCGCGCTACCATCATTTTCGGTATTTTATAGACAATATTTTCGATCAAATTTCGCTTTATTATCTTCAATATTTAGAACGATATCGGTCGATTCGTATAATAAATACAAAGAATAAATAACTCTTGGAAATATATAGAACTTAGCCAAGGTATCTCGGCAAGATGCAACAGACCAGGTGAGTGCTCGACCTTCTGTTCTATTAAAAGTTTTTTCCATTATCTCATTGGTTTTCATTTAGAACAAATTGATACTCATTATAGCGACCTTGGAACACTCTTAGCAAACATTCGATTACTTTTTCTCCCTTAGTTGTGGCTTCAATTTATTTTATATAACCTTCTCTTGTTACTATTCACATATTAAGATTTCTAAAAGAAGAAATGCTATAGCAAATTAATTATAAACTTAACAGAGATATAATAAATGACAAATTATAGTTAAAATTTTTCACATTGCATCCTGTATTGGATGTTTAATTGTTGTACTTTGGTCATTCATTTTTTATACGTTGTCTCATTTATATCTTTATGATAGGAAAACAGTAGTTGTATAATTTTTTTCTTTTTCATTTATCGACAGCTTACAAGAGAAGAAACCTTCACATACCTATTTGCAATGTGGTAGAGAGATGCAATCGATGAAGCGCAAAAGGAGTACAGCTGAACTTTCTGAAGATTCAGAAAATATATATCCCCCTAGCAAAGTACCAGCATTAACTCACGTGCCATACAATGAGTCTTGTAATGGTGCGCTTTCCATGGAGAATCCATGCACGCCTCTTCAAACATCTCCAACGCCTTTAAAGGAACAGCAGGAGCCAGCAACTTGGTCCGAATTAAGAAACGCGACTTGTTTCTTAACACCTTCCGGCTCTAGCAATGGAACAAATAGGTCAGCTCCGCTTCCAGTCTTTTCTTGGGCAGATAGTACGCACGTATGGAGACTTATGTGTTTGGCAGATCAAAAGACTCATAGTCAAAAAGATTCACATATGTTTCAAAGGCATCCGACATTACAACCACGAATGCGAGCTATATTGTTGGATTGGCTTATTGTAGTATGCGAAGTGTACAAACTACACAGACAAACTTATTACCTTGCTATGAACTATATAGACAGGTATCTGTCTATTCATCAAAACATACCAAAAAGTCAATTACAACTTATAGGTATTACATGTCTGTTCATAGCAGCTAAGGTACGTATTCTTTATTTACCTTTTTTTTTGCATTATTATCTACTCATTTCAAATACTTTATTTATAAATATAACAATCTAATGAAACATTTAATTTATTTTCAGGTCGAAGAAATTGATCCACCTAAAATAGCTGAGTTGGCATACGTCACTGATGGAGCTTGTACCGAGGAAGAGATTTTAGGAAAAGAGTTAATCATTTTGAAGGGATTCGGATGGAATCTATCATCCGTGACTGCTTTCGAATGGCTTAATATTTACATGCAAATAGAATGCGGTGATTGGTCTAAGCCCAACATGTTTATATATCCACAATATGGCGGATTACATTATACGCAAGCTGCTCAGCTTTTGGATTTAGCAACTTTGGATGAAGGCAGTTTAAAATTTCCTTACAGCCACCTAGCTGCAGGATGCATTTACCATATACAAGGACGAGAGTGTGCTTTAAATGTGTCGCGTCTTTCTTGGGAACAGTTGGCCCCTTGCGTCAAATGGTTAACCCCATTTGCTAAAACAATATTGGAAGATGGTCCCAATTTTTGTTAAGTTCCACTGTATCTTCTGTAGAATCTAACTCTGGATCTGGACTTAAAGCAACAGTACCTACATAGTGATAGACGAATCGCATCGAATCCAAACTCATGTTGTAGATCTGAACATGTTAGAGAAAGCGCAACAACGATTGATAGAGGATCTTCTACCAACTGACCTAGAAGAAATAGAAAGTAAAACTGAATCCGATTTAAATAGTAGTCCAACTGAAAATTGTCTTTTAACTCCTCTTCTAGCGGTCAAAAAAATTATCCATCGACTCCAAGTCATCCACCACAGTTTCGCCCGTAAACATAATAATTATTTGCTAACTATTACTCATCTCTTTGCGAATAATTTTTTTAAATTTTAGAGTTATTATTTTGAAATAGAAAGAAAGAGATTTATTATTGATAAGAAAAAAAGAATTATGAGAAATGGAGGAGATAGAGAGAGAATGAAAGAAAAAAAAAACACTAACAGCGCTCACGCGATCAAATCTTATGCTCGTGCGTATATTAGTTGTTACATTTTATTTCGTAAATAATATGCATAATGTTAATTCCTTTATGTACATTGATCGATAGATCATATCTTGAACAATCGTTTAGTATGAGATGGTGATTGTTGTAGAAAATAACTCTGTAAAAGGCATTATTATAAGAAAATATCCATTCTGAGCACAAATTTAATGTAATATATATTTTAGTATAAATATATAAACATTTACATTAAAAAAAAAAAACAGAAAAAAAAAGTGCCTTGTTTTAAAGCAACTTAAACTTAAATAGGAGCCATTATTAAATGTAACTAATCTCTGTGATTATATCCATACAGTAAAGTTCACGCAACACATACTTTAACAAATCATATTTAATTAATATTGTTCTTATTCTTATAAATATTATTATTATTATTATTAATACATATATACACCATCAAAAAACAAAAAAAAAGTTATTCTAGTGCCTATGAAAAATCTTTACTTGTAGTTTTTTTATTTATACGAAAGAACATTGTTAATAGTTATATATTATATATATTGTAAATAGTATTATATATATATAAGCATAATATATAAGCGATATATATATGCATATATTATTATTATGTACTATGTAATGCGGTAATATTATGTACTATGTAATGCGGTAATATATTAATGTGTTGTTCGCGTGTGCAGTTTATACATATTATATATATATAATATATAATATAATATGCATAAAAAAGAAGAAAATTTCGAGTGAGTGGATGCGCGTGAAATTAGCATGAGTAAATATGACAAATAAGACTTATAACCACCATATCTCGTGGTGATATTTTCACACTGCCGTTCACGTACAAACGTGATTGTTTATACACATTTGTATGAAGCTTGAGAATAATTTGTTAATCTATAGGGTATTCAAAAAAGAGCTTTTACCATTAATCATTGTATTAATAATAATTATAATAATTGCCTTATTGTAAGTAATTCGAACAAATTTTGTATACGATTATAGTATCGCATGAATTTTAATTCTAAATTTAGTATAGAAACTTGTAAGAATAATATTATATGTTTAGTTAAAATTATATATCTCTTTTTTTTATATAAACAATAAAAAAATGCAATAAAATTCATACGTATGAAATTTTGCGCGCATTTTCATTAAATTCCTAGAAATCTATATTACCGACTGTGAAATAAAAAATACAGCGGCATTGCATTTAAATCAAACAAATAAATCACTCGTTCTGATTGGTCGTTGGAATCATCTTCTTGTTGCAAAATATTGCTGCAGTGTTCGAAAAGTTAGTACGGTTATATTTGTTGATAAACATGGATAAAAAGAATAAACGAATCTAATGAGGTCAAGTATGTTATACGGTAAAGAAAATGTATACCTTTATTTATTAGATATAGAAAATAAGATTTTTGTTGAGTGGAGATCATTCTTCTAATCAATTGAAACCTGCTGAGCCTTCGCAAGTACATAGTGTTTAAAAAACTCGATTTTTAAAAAAAATTTTAGTATAAATTAACAATATCATTAAACAGCAACGAGAAATCGTAGTTACATTTATCTGTCTAAAAATTCAAGATTAAGATCCGATATAAACTATTCTTTTTTTTTTCTTTGTTAATTTTTCATTCTATTTTGCATAAGACTAACTTTTATAAGTAAAAATTAAATATTTTACTGTTACATATATACAGTAATTAATATTTAGTAACATTATGTATTTCATTAAATAAAATACGATAATACGTATATCTTGCTTATTTTACAATTAAATAAAATTAAAGAAATCTGTATTACCAATTTTTATTGGTCGAGAAATGAATTTTATCTTTATCGAGAAAATGAAATTATTCTTTATCTGTTTTTATTTATTTTTATTCTTTATTTATTTATCTTTTCTTTATCAAGTTGGATTTTCTCCTAGAAACAACTTTTGAATGGCTTCATCTATTGATGCTTGGTTTTCTTGATTATAATTCTTTATGTCTTCCTCTGTGATTTCAAAAAATTAGTGGGGGGGCGTCTTCTCCTTTTGCTAATTTTTGCCATCGGTGGATTAATTGCCGGGAGTTGAAATATCTGTCCCTAGGATTTTCTTTTTTACTCTGTTTTTTTTGTTGTTTTTTTTCCATTTTCTTTCAAATATTTTTCGGACGTTCGTGCCAAAATATAAAATTATATTGACCAGTTTTCTATTTCTGAACTTTGTTTTTTTTAAGGGGGAATACGTGTAGAGGCTTCAAAAAAATCAATATTTTTTTTTATAAATCGCTTGTAAAACTATTAAAAATTTAGTCATAAAATTTCAGATCAAAATCAAAATCGTTCGAAAGTTATAAGCGATTACGTGAGCGTCCGTCGTTCAAGTGTCGGTACGCGTGGCATGTAATACGGAGCGGTCGGGGTTTTTTCAAACGCGCTTTCTCGAAACTGTGTACACTCTAGCTTAAAAAGTTTTCTACGATCATTTTGAAACTTGGTATACAGCTTCTTCATATAAAAATTGCGGATTTCAGAATGTACACAATCTGCTCAGTCAACTGGTGAAAACTGATATCTCCGTTACTTTTCGAGGAAAATCTTAGAAAATTTTGGGATATATAACAAATGTAGGTGTAAAATAGTCTAACAATATTAATAAATTATATAAATTCCTTATGTATTAAAAAAATTCATGAATATCACAATGAAAAGATCGTTTCACAAGTATTTCTCCCCTTAAACGACATACGTATACCTTTCTCGTTTTTTTTCCTATGTCTATTAGATAGCATTATTATTCTCTAGTAGCTCTAATATTTTAAAGGGACCGTTGTAAGTGTTATCGAATTCTCCTTATTTTACTGCCAGTAAGAAGACTTCATCTTCTTTTTATCGTAATAAGTTTTACTCCTGAGCTTTGCCTTTCTAAATTCTGTCGCGCAAGAGATTGTGGTCGATTTACTTCATCGAAATGATCATTTGGATATTGGTTGTATGTGAGATCCACGTCTTCCTCTATAGAAGGAAAGATAACGATAGGCAGGCAAGTTTTGCAAACACTAATTCGTAAAGTGTATGCTTTGTTCCTCATGTACACTGGTATTATAAGAGAACATCGCAGAATTCAACCACAAGTCCAAATCATTCTCTTTATTATTATGTAGGTGTTGAGGTATTGTAATAGGACTTGGTGTGACCTTTTGAGAGATCTGTTAAATTACGAGTGATATGCAGTTGTAGTGAACTGTTTAACTACATCGTTTACTAACCCTCTAAATACAGCGGATATTAAATTTCTCCCTTGATCGGTAATAAAAGCGCAGGGTTCGAAAGGATGATGAATTCTTGGTAGAAAGCATTCGCGGTCGCGACGCACTAATTGTGGTTTGAGGTACAGCTCGAGAATATTTAGTGTAGCCGGGACCAGGCAGGTTTGTCTTCTAGAGGTCGAATAACGATAAAAGATAGCAATGAGTGAGGATGCAGGTAAATGACGGTGATGAAGGGAAATGGTACAAGGTGTAAAAATTATAAATTCCGATAGCTCTGATTCACTGAATATGTAATTATTATTTCGTTTTCTTACTAAAAATGGAGGAGCAAGATCCTTTTTAGTAGTATCCAATCGTAGTGAATGCTTTAGGAGTGCTTGGTCTGGTCGCTGGTTAGCTTCTTTCCCGATTTGCACACGTTTGTATAACACTTACAGTAAAGAATCAAAATCGAGCTATAGTCAGAATGCAGCTAATCATTGAAAAACAAGTACAGCTAATTACTGGAACTAAGGTCAGAGTAAAGGCTTGAGGGCAAAGTCCTCCTAGTCTTTATAAAAACCAGAGGTCCTCGTAGTGGGGATGGTCCTTTCCCCATCCTTTTGACGCAAGCCAACCCAATCCTTCCTGATGCATCACAGCTACTACAAAATTCTTATGAAGGCTCACATATTTTCCTTAATATTACGTAGATAATTATACAGTTTCTTATTCTTAAAATCTAAGTCTTATTTAATATTCTTCTACATATTTTATTGTTCATTCTTATAACATGCAGTAATTTTCCTTCTTTCAATATTCAAATCTTATTTAATTAATTCCGACGATATTCATATAATAATCTTTTCTAAACTCAATTTAAATGTTTAACTTTATTTATTATTCTGTAATTATATTTATATAGTCTTTTTATTTGATGTCTTGTAAATTTCTATATATTTTATCAATTTATTATATTATATGTACGTATTCTTTCTTTTGTTTTTTTTCTTTTTTATGTTTTAATTTATTTATTTATTTTTTTTAAATTATTTATGTACATTATATTTATTTATTATACTATTCTTTATATATCCTTTTTTGATTTAATTAATTTGTTTATTTATATTTTTTATTTTACTATCAGTATTACACATTTATACCATCTTTATTTTATCTTTAACTTTCGATATTTCTTTTTTTTTTTATGTTATATAGGTTATCCTTGTAAAAAGTTTAAATAAACGAAATAATCCCTTTTTTATTTTCATTAATAATAATCCCATACTTCCTTTTTTCATTATTCCTTTATAGTACGAGTATACATGGAGGATTGTATGCATCAATATTTTTAGTATTTCTGTTTTTTCTAGAATTCAAATCTTAGATATTCAAGAATCTTTTATATTCTTCCATTAAAATCATTCGAGAAAGTTCTACGCATTCTTTAAGTTCAGAATTGTTTAAGCTTAGTCTATCGGTCGGGTGACGATTAGTTTTAGTTTCAATATAACTTAGATAGTATTTGGTATGTCATCAATCTTTTTAGTATTTCTGATTTTCTAGAATTCAAATCTTAGATATTCAAGAATCTTTTATATCTTCCATTAAAATCATTCGAGAAAGTTCTACGCATTTCTTTAAGTTCAGAATTATTTAAGCTTAGTCTTCGGTCGGGTGACGATTAGTTTTAGTTCAATATTTATGTCTCGGAAAAGATCGACGTGTTGGTTTTGGTTTATGTTAGGCTTCGGATATTATGACGTTGGCGACAGTTTCAATGTCTTTCGTAGGGAGGATTCTAATCAAGAGTTCTTTAATAAGTGAATGGCAATGTATTCATGGCGACAATAACGTCCGGAGACGTTAGGAGAACGTTGATCCTTTCGATCTTAGATTTCACGTTCTCCGATCCTCCTGGCAACGCGGCCTACGGTGTTTTATGGTTAGCACGTATTGACGGGCGAGGGTTGATAGTAGGAGCCGAATAGCTTATAGAATTCTTAGACATTTTCTAGTGACTTATCGTGGTTTCTTTTGTATCGTTAGAAGACGATATTTTAATAAAATCAGTTAGATTTTGAGAACAATTGTTACGCGCTTTTTATAAATTTGTTATGATGAGTCAATTCTTCATCAATACTACTGTTGTAATTGTTTTCGGTACTACTACTAAAAATGATTTTGGTTTAAATTTATATAATCACTGGAACGATGTCGCTATTTGTTAATATTATTCGACTCCTGAAAAATTAAAGGAGGTATGCGTGACGGGACGTCACAATATAAATTTCTTGCTCTACAAAAATTTATTTGTATATTTTTATAAAATATAATGAAGGCAAAGTTAGTCGCTAACGGTGAAAATAGCAATAAATTTTTATTTTTCTGAAAATGTAAAGAAATTAAATGGTTTTATTTTTCCAAGTGTACTAGGTGATTTCTTATTAAAATGAAAATTATGTTTCACTGAAGGATGGGTCGAACATTGAACGAAAATAATATGAGACGGAGTTTTTATGAAACACAAAATCTATTCATTTATTCACATTGTTTCAAAAAGGGTATTCGATTTCTACATCGTATTCCTGCCCATTTTCGTCAAATTCCGCGTAATCTTAATCCTCCGAGTCTACACGCGTTACATTTTATTGAAAAAAAAGTTGCATCTAAGTCGCCGGTGACTGTTCAAATTTGAACTGTTTTAAGTTTTCATTCTGTATTGAACGGTAGTACGCTTCGAAGCAGAAAATTCGTTACAATGCTATATATCTTAGTTCGCAAAAGTCTAGTGCTGTGTAAGTTTCGTGAAAAAATTGGGCCGTTGGACAGACTGGACGGGACTCGAACCCGGATCTTCCGCTTTCCGGGCGACTGCTCTTTAACCAATTGAGCTATCCAGGGCCCACCGTCGAATCTCCTCACGAACGCCTACTTAAGTGTTTGGCTTGGAGGTGCTCGCATCCCACATATATAAATACTCCGCATTATACCATGTATGAAACAAATCATCCTTCACGTAAAGCGCATGGTCGAATTTCCATAAATATAATGAACGAGATCAAATATTATTTACACAGTAAAACAGCCCACGATTATCTTCAAGCTACAACAATTACTTTAAGAACTCAACGAAATTAAAACCAATCAATGAAACAATTTTTTCAAATAATTATGTAATAAATTTGAAGCAGCTGATGACTTCAATGCTAAGCGTCTAAATTGTGAATCAAAGTTAACATCACTACGAGGTAAAAAAACATTAGATTCATACTTAAGCAACACAAATCAAGACTACTCACGACAGTTGAACCACCTACTGGCTCTCAGCATATAACAGCACTCCCGACATACTAGACTTCAGACAAAATTTAAAAAATTTCTTTAAAAAAAGAAACAAATGGCTTTGCTAACTGAAAAAAAATCTAAACTTAACATAGAAAAAACTAATAATCTACAAAAAATTATTAAAACCTATCTGGATCTATAGATTACCGCTATTTGGTATACTAGCTAAAAGTCATATGCCAAGCTCGATACTCAACAGTCCATAACCCTACGCACAATCCTGAATGCTTCATGGTACATCCTTAACGAAGAGATAAGGAAAAACTTAAATATTCCCACGATAGAAAAAGTAATATCAAAGTCAGCCTGCAGATACAAAAGAAGAATTCATACGCACATAAACCCGCTATCCAAATAACAACAACTAATATATATCTAGAAGGCTCAAAAGAACCAACCCAGAAGACCTAGTAAAAACAAAAACTAAATGAAATAAACGACAATAGCGACGATATCGCATTGAAGAAACCATCCACGTGCTATCTTTTTCACTTATAACAAATTAGCTAATGTCCATGGAAATATTATAGAGACATATAGAGCTAATAAAAAAAAATATATATATATATTCTGTGTACTTATGTACGCACGAAAGAAGATATACTACTTCAGCTTACCAAAACATTTTTTTTGCCGCCTATAGGCCTTAAAAACGTTCCGCGTTTGCTTGAGAAGGATACTTTCTTTTAGATACATTTTTATAACGATAGTAATAGATATTACACTTCCCTGCAATAGTTTTAGAAATCTCGAAAACTGAAACAAGAATTTAAATGTATATTGATACTGGTCAAAAAGTTGCAAGATATTATAGTTTAATAAGAATTATTGTAGAAAATAATTTATAAATAACTAAGGAGAACATTCTTTTTATAATTCTTTTACTAGAATACTATGCGCATAGTTTCTTCCCAGTGTGAATAAAAAGAAGACGGTGTTTTCCAAAATCTTTCACGATTTCGAGATGAACGAAAAAAAAATTGTTTTAAAATTTGAGCCCTCTATCTTCATTTTCAGTTAGCGTTCGCTAAAATAAGAATTTTCGCCAAAAAAAGTTTTTTTTCACTTATTTTTTGGTTATAGACAATTCAATATACCAAATATTAAAAAACCCTTGGTATGGTTTTGTAGGAAAATAAATTCTCTACAAAGATGATTTTTTATCGAACTTAAAAAGTCAACAGCTTTTTTTTATAGCTGATTAAATTACATTTCGTTCTATAATTTTCATTTTTAATTATTGATGAACACTTATTAAACTACTTCCTAACGAAAAGAACATACTTGCAATTTTTCTAGGAATATTTATGATCTAAAAAAATAGTTTTTATGCCGTAATGAATGTAAATACTGTTGAGTAATTTATATTCTTTACTTTTAAAATAATGAATTACATGTCAATTCTATTTTTTTTTGTTTTTCACCTTATTGATTCACACAAAATTCGGTGAAATTTTTCTGTTTACAGTGAGAATTGCACAAACCTATGATTGTATAAAAAATTATTAGTATTTAATAGAAATAGATAATTACTAAAAACGAAATATCTTAAAAAATTTTAATAAATCAAAAAAATGATATGCTATCTTTATTATTGTCTTTATTCATATGTTTTACTAGTTTTAAAGAGCTTACATTTTTTAAATAAACATTAATATAATTATGATAGACACACTTTTAATCTTGTTATATATAAATGAAACTAATAAGATCTTTACTTGAATTATTTTAAAATCAGTTGAGATTCGAGTAAACATATTACTCACATAAATTTCGTTTGTTACAATTGGGATATTTTTGCGATGCTCAGCAACAACTTGTAATAAAAACTGTTTTTGTTCTTCATCACAAGTGAGACTATCATTATATTTATCAATTAACGCTACAGCTCTTTCGGCAATATCATTTACAACTTTTATCGATCGAACAATTTTAAAGAAGCCTGGTACTCGTCATCGAATTCCCATTGATCTACAGGTAAATCAAGAAAACTTGTAGATAAACCGAACTTCTCGAATAAACCATCGACTTTTGAGTAACAAAATCACTTACTTTTGAGCCGAATGATTTTAAATCTTCTTGTTTTGTGTCTATCATAATTATATTAATGTTTATATTCTAATTATATCATAATTATATTAATGTTTCTATTTCTATTAAAATACTAATGATTTTTTATACAATTATAGGTTTGTGCAATTCTCACTGTAAACAGAAAAATTTCACCGAATGTTGAATCAATAAGGTGAAAAACAAAAAAAAATAGAATTGACATGTAATTCATTATTTTAAAAGTAAAGAATATAAATTACTCAACAGTATTTACATTCATTACGGCATAAAAACTATTTTTTTAGATCATAAATATTCCTAGAAAATTGCATTAGTATGTTCTTTTCGTTAGGAAGTAGTTTAATAAGTGTTCATCAATAATTAAAAATGAAAATTATAGAACGAAATGTAATTTAATCAGCTATAAAAAAAAAGCTGTTGACTTTTTAAGTTCGATTAAAAATCATCTTTGTAGAAAATTTAATTTCCTACAAAACCATACCAGGGGTTTTTTAATATTTGGTATATTGAATTGTCTATAACCAAAAAATAAGTGAAAAAAACTTTTTTTGGCGAAAATTCTTATTTTAGCGAGCGCTAACTGAAAAATGAAGATAGAGGGCTCAAATTTTGACACAATTTTTTTTCGTCACTCTCAACGAAATTTTGATATGGGACCGAAAAAAAAAAATAGTCGATTTATTTGGCACAGTCTAATGTCCATGTTTTGTTTCGCCATATTGTGTCATTCAAACAACCCGCTATTCGGGATGCCTTCATTGTCTGTTCTCTTACCTCTGTTACAACATCACCATACCCTGAGATTTCTATTCCTAGGTACTTAAATCTTATTTTCTGCTGAATAACCTTCCCTTCAATTTCCAGTTTGCACCTTAACGGTGTCTTTGATGTTGTCATGCATTTAGTTTTCTGGGCCGATATTTTCATATTGAATGATTTGGCTATGCAGTTAAATCGGTGTAGTAGACGTTGTAGATCATCCTCATTTTCGGCCACTAATACAGCGTCATCAGCATAGCATAGGATGGTTATTTCTTCGTTGTTAATCTTATATCCTTTTAGCGGTCTTACATTTCTTATTATTTCGTCCATAATGATGTTAAAAAGCAGGGGACTTAGGGAATCCCCTTGTCGGATACCACGACATGCATCAATCGGTTCAGTCAAGGCACCATTTATCTTTGCTTGGATCTTATTGTTTCTATAGATTCCTCTATGGTCTTGATAAGATTATTCGGAATTTGCCGGTTATAGAGGAGGTGTATAACATCCTTTAACTGCACTCGGTCGAATGCCTTTTCCAGATCAATGAAACACACATATGCTGGTCTGTTGTATTCAATTGATTTTTCTGTTTTCTGTCTTATGATGAAAACCGCGTCTGTGCACGATCTGCCTGATCTGAATCCCTGTTGTTCGTCTTCTAGATTCGTTAAGCTGTTAATTTTGTTCGTTATAACCTTTGTTGTTAGTTTCAATGAAGTGTTTAAAAGATTTATTCTCCTGTAATTTGTAGGTAGTTTTTTGTCTCCTTTTTTAAACATAACTATAGTTGTGCTAGTTCGCCATTCGTCAGGTATTTTGTGTTGGCATAGTATTTTTTGGATTAGGAAGTTTAATTGTTGTGTGAGACGTTGGCCACCATATTTTAGTAACTCGTTTGGGATGCCATCTTGCCCTGAGCTCTTCCTATTCTTAAGTTTTCGAATAGCTGTTTCTACATCACTGGACTCAATTTGTATGTCGCTTTTAGTTATTATTTCTGGCGTATTTAGTTCCGCTTGAGGTTCTTCTGATTTATAGAGCTCTGTTAGATAGTTAATCCAATTTCTCTTTTGATCTGATTTGTTTCGATCATTTCGTTGACTTCCTTTCTTTGATTTCTAATAAATCGCCAGATTTGTTTTTGGAGTCCAAAGAAGTCACTCTCCATTCTCTTCGAAAAAATCTCCCAATGGTGTTGTTTTGTTTGCCTCACTAACGTCGCTGTTTGATTTCGGATTCGTCTATACATTTCATATGATCCAGGTGTTCGTAATGTTCTATAGTTAAGGTATGTTATTTTCTTTTTTTTTGCATATCTCCTTAATCTCTGGGCGGAACCAAGGAGTTTTGATCATTCTAGCCCGGTTTTTTACATTTCGTGTTCCCAGGGCTTCATATGCAGCTTCTAAAATGTTAGTTTTTAGTTTCTTCCAGGCCGTGTTTTGCATTATCCTCTTCTTTTATTGGGTTTATTTTGATTTTATCCTTCAACCTGTTCTCATATAGTTGTTTAGTATGTAAGTTCCATAGTGACTCGATGTTTATTTTCGATTCTTGAGTTGCTCGGGCAAGATTTCTTTGGGGTTTAAACTTCATTATTATTTTTGCTAATAGCAGGCTATAATCGCTTCCTAGAAAAACTTATAAAAAAAAATAATTTCCCCACGAAGAATCGAACGTTAAATACCCAGCGCGAGAAGCGAAGACGTTACTACTACGCTAACGCACCACTTGGTAATTGTTCAATTTTTTTCGTACAATTCTTAAGACTTCGAAGAGAATCAGAATGCTTTACTGTTTTCTTATAACATAATAAAATGAATTAAAATTATGTATAGACAAAAATAAATTCCACGTTTTTAGAATATCCTTTCATATATATCTTGAATTAATTTTATGTGTGGTTATAAAATTCTTCTTTTTCAAATATGTATTTAATATGATAAACTAATAAATTTTTACGAGACAAAAAGTCAGTAATTTAAAATTTTATAAAATACATAATTTAATAGGAAAAATATTTAAATTTTAAATTTCGTCTTAATGAGAATACGTATTCAATTTGATATAGAATAAATTTTTGTGAGGCAAAGAATTTATATCAATTAATTATTCTAATTATTTTATGGCGAGACACAAAATTAATTTATTATTTTTACTCTCAACTAAATAATAATAGTTTTTGTTAAAATGAATTATTTTTTTTTTACTCAAGGTTCATTATTTTTGACAATAAATAAAGAAACGGTGTGCCATAAGCAGCAAGATTCGATTTAAAAATGCCGCGCTTGTACGCCGATATATATAGATATACAAAACGCTCGACGCTCGATGGCCAAGACGTAAAATTCTGGCTACCAAATGAAAAAATAGAAAGAGAGAAATATCGGTTTTCTTTCTCACTCGCACTCGTATACAAAACGCTCGACGCTCGATGGCCAAGACGTAAAATTCTTGCTACTGAAACAAAAAATATAAAAAGAGAAATATCAGAACGCTCAAACAATCGATGGCCAAGGACATAATACTCGTTATCGCATGATAAATAAAAAGAGAGAAATATTAGTTTGTTCTCTCACTCGCACTTTCATTCAAGACCGAGAGTCCCGAAGATTGCCGAAGATCCTTCGTTTGTGTATTAGTGCACACGGACGCTCGCACGCACACTAGCTTGCTCGCGTGTACAAGCCGACTGAGAGGCGGGACTTGCTTCCCCACTCTTACAATTATTTTCCCATCTTCAATCCAATTTTATACGCTTATTTTTGAAAATACGAAGATAACTCATAAAAATTTTTTATGTATATTTTAATTCATTACACTTTTGTTTAAAACTTTTTTCGATTAAATGCCTAGATCTAAGATAAGCAATTTTTTACCAATTTTTATCCTTTTTTACCCTTTTTCTCAAAAACGGCACAACTCAGATCAAAAAAATTAGCACCATTCGATTCAGCGTCGTCTATTTACCCTTATATTAAGTTTTTACCTTCTTTCCTGAGATTTCCGGAAAAACGACCCCCGTTGACTGGACTATTTGTCGCACGCGTCTAATGCTTTGGCAGGGCCGTACGCGTCTGGGTGCTTCGCCCTACTCACTCGTTGCGCGGGATACGCAACAATCTTCTTACATTAGAAAATATTATTGATCATCAAGCAGGGAAGCGAAACAGGTTTCTTTATCAACTATATTCTATGTAAAAAAAAATAATAATAATAATAATAATATGTAATAATAATAACATTAATTAATAAACTAGAAAAATTAAAAACTAACAAGGAAAATTAACGATAATAATAATAATTATATGTTATTATTATGATAGGTAATCTGTAATTAATTATAAAAATATGGAGAGTGTAGCATAAAGAATGGAAACGTATTGTGCAATATGAATTTATTGTGATTGTTTTGAAGTTATACTTTCTTTTTCAATACTAATAACGAGCGTAGCCTGGCGAGGATTTCCTTCAGAATTCGTGAAGCACTCAACGTTAAACGATTTATGTACTATTTATAAAGATTATAGATTCTTTGCTTTATTCGAAATATGCGGCTCAATCATTTCGAAAATATTGAAAATAACGAATTTTCTTATCGTCCTTCCCCACTTTTTCAAACCGTTGCTAAGCACGCGCCCTGCTGGGCCTATAAACAGAGCACTCGTCCTATTCTTCCACTGGACGTCTACGACGATACGTCTTAGATGAGCAGCGAAGAATTACAAAGAACGACGAACAAAGCGATTTAAGCTAGAACGAAATAGAAAAGTATAAGTTATTCCTTATACTTCCAAAACGAGGTGAACCTTTTGTTGAATCCGTATACTAGCGAAGCGAGCAAGAATGAGATACGTGTTTAATTTTTGTTAATAACCGCAATTCCTTATTATGTTTAATTTCAACCAGAGATTTTAAGCTACAAGGCTTTTTGTCTGACGAGCCAATATAGTTTAAACTTTGTATTTACTTAACCAAGAGTTTTTCTTTTTCTTATTTGTTTTTTTATTAATTAATTTGTTAATAATTGTATTTTATTTAAATATATTTATTATCTTTATTTTATTAAAGTTTTTTTTGCAGTTATATTTATTTTATTTACAAATGTAGTATATATTGGCATTCGGGAAATTGTAGTGTTCATATTGAATACAATGAAGATGAGAAGTAAATGTTGTGTGGATTAAGTTTTCAGATTCACTAAGATTGGCTAGAAAATCGTACAGAAAGTTGCTGGACACGTCGCGATTTAAATTAATAAAACTAGTGCTGATCGGACGTAGATCTCCAACTATTCCTACCAACAATACAAAAATAAGACTAAGCGTTCACATTTATCTAGTTTTAAATTTATTATTTGTTTTATTGTTGAAAATTTATTTATTTTATTTTAATTATTTAATTATTTTAATTATTTAATTTTGAATTTATTATTAAACTATAATCTCTTGCAGCTTTCTATTGACAAGGATACGTATACATTTCAATTTCTTTTTAAGTTTTCAATATGCCTAAAACTAATGCAGAGAAATAGAGATTATCGTCTTCGTAGGAAAAAATCAAGAAAATAAGGAAAAAATGAGGAAAATAAGGAAAATAATAGGAAAATAAGGAAAACATAATGCGCGCTAATGCAAAACGTTGTAGGGTCATTGGCTGCGAAGAAAAATGATTCAAAAAGCAATGAATTGCATGCAAGAAATTTATGTACTCCGTCACCTCTAATTACTTTGCGAACCATCGGATAAGCCTGTGATTACTGGTACAAATTTATATAATTTAAAATTCACAGCAATAACTATAGTACTGCTAATTATTCTACATTTATTTATTTGCCATTTATTTTACATTTATTTCTTTAAGAAACCAATTGTCTGCGAATGGAACTTTATGCGCCCCATCGACTTCGAATTTATTAGTGACTTCTGAACCATCGGCTCAGCCTATGATTACCGGTACAAATTTATATAATTTAAAATTCACAGCAATACTAATAGTACTGCTAATTATTATTTTTGAATTTATACTTCTTTTGATACAATTGGGAATTTGGTCTTTATTTTTACTTTTACTTCTTCAAGATGCATCGTTGTATACTGCAAAGATACAATCACAACTATATTATGTGCAAGCTGATGTGCATATGGACATTCTTCTATGCCGTGTCATCAACGTATAACATCAAAAACATTACATCAAACACATGGAGCAAAGTTCACGATCTCGAGCACGAAATATTCAATATTTAGCTGACGCTTCAATTATACATGTATTGTCTAATCAGACATTGTACTGGATGAAAAATGCAATTCGTTAAACCAAACTACAATAATGGATCAGGAATTACCTCAATCAGATGTACACTCTATTTATTCTAACTCTTCAGACCAGTTAGTAATTAATCATTCCACTGGCGAGCAAATTGATATCGATTTACCAAAGCAATTATCATCAATTTAAACGAGCTCATAAGGAATTGAAAATAAAATTCTTGGACAATTCATTTAGACATCCATGCTCAGTATGTGACAGATTGTGGTTTAAAAAGGATTTAAAAGAGCCATCTATTGAACATAAGGATATTCTAACACAAATTATACCTAATGTACCTATGGAAAATACTAAGCTTGTAATACATGCATACAAGCTTTAAACAAGAAGAATATTCCAGTACTGTCAACATATAACGGCTTCAAATATCCAGATGTACCTCAGCATCTACCACCTTTAGATTTAGTTTCTGAAAGATTAATTTCGCCTCGTATCCTTTTATGCAGATCAGACGTCTGAGACGTGTTTATTTCTTATTTCATTTTCGTTTATTAGACGTCTGAGAAGTGTTTTATTTCTTATTTCTTATTTTAATTAAACCCTTCTTCTTCCATATAAATAAATAATATTATACTTATTTTTTGAAGTTATTTTTGATGTTATTGATGCTATATTCGTTTTGGTACGCCAAAGAAGTATAACTTCTGAAGTGCGTACATAAGTACACACACCAGTTTTTTTAGTTTAGAATAAATTCTTTTTTTCAAATAGTATTCAATTTGATACACAAATAAATTTTTACAAGAAAAAATCAGCAATTTAAAATTTTATAAAATACGTAATTATTAGGAAAATAAATAAATTTTAAATTTCGTCTTACAAAGAACGTATTCAATTTTATATACAAACAAATTTTTGTGAGACAGAAAATTAATATTAATTAATTATTCTAATTAACTTATAGCGAGGCACAAAATTAATTCATTATTTTTCCTTTCCAATATATAATAGTTTCTGTTAAAATGAATTATTGTTTTTCTTTTATTGAAGGTTCACTATTTTTGACAATAAATAAAAAAACGGCGTGCCAAAAGCATCAAGATTCGATTTAAAAACGCCGCGCTTATACGCCGAATATATAGATATACAGAACGCTCGACGCTCGATGGCCAAGACGTAAATTCTGTCTACCGAATGAAAAAAGAAAAAGAGAAATATCAGTTTATTGTCTCACTCGCACTCGTATACAGAACGCTCGAAACTCGATGGCCAAGACATAAAATTCTTGCTACCGAAAGAAAAATATAAAAAGAGAAATATCAGTTTATTGTCTCACTCGCACTCGTATACAAAACGATAAACAATCGATGGCCAAGGACAATAATACTCGTTATCGCATGATAAAAAAAAGAGAGAATATTGGTTTGTTCTCTCACTCGCACTTTCATTCAAGACCGAGAGTCCCGAAGATTGCCGAAGATCTTCGTTTGTGGATTAGTGCACACGGACGCTCGCACGCAGACACTCGCTCGCGTGTAAAACGCGACGAGGGATAAGCTTGCTTCTCCCCACTCTTACAATTATTTTCCCATCTTCAATCCAATTTTATTCGCTTTTTTTGAAAATACGAAGATAACTCATAGAACATTTTTTTAGTATTTTCAATTCTCTACAACTTTTGTTTAAAACTTTTTTCGATAATATGCCTAGATTCTAAGATAAAGCCATTTTTTCCAATTTTTATCCTTTTTACCCTTTTTCTCAAAAACGGCACCTTTCACCTCAAAAAAATTAGCACCATTCGATTCAGCGTCGTCTATTTACCCTTATGTCAAGTTTTCACCTATTATCCTGAAATCGAGGCAAACGGCCCTGTTGACTGGACTAATAGGACGAGTGCTTTGTTTAATAGGCCCAAGCAGGGCGTGCCTAGCAACGGTTTAAAGAGTGGGGAGGGACGATAACAAAATTTCGGTATTTTCAATATTTTTCGATGATTGAGCCGCATATTTATAAATGGTATTTATAAATGGTACATAAATCGTTATTACGTTGAGTGCCTAACGAATTCTGAAGAAATCCTGTCAGGCTACGCTCGTTATTTAGTTTTGAAAAGAAGTATAATTCAAAACAATCACAATAATTCATATTGCACACTACGTTTCCATTCTTTTATGCTACAATCTCCATATATATTTTTAATTAATTATAGATCACCTATATCACAATGATTACATATTATTATTATTATTATCATTATTAATTTTCCTTGTTACTTTTTAATTTTCCTATTTTTTTTTTTAATTAATGTTATTAATATTATATTATTAGTAATATTATTATAAGTTTTTTTTTTACACAGATAGTTGAAAGAAACCTGTTCCTCTTCCCTGCTGTTGTTCGATAATATTTTTAATGTAAGAAGTTTATTTTTCTTTTCCTATTATTTTTTATTCTCATTTATTTTTGAAGTTATTAATTTTATATAATATTATAGTAGGATTCAATACAAAGAAATAGATTGTTTCCATGTAAATACAATAATAGCTGTTTGCTTCTTAAAGGCGATACGTTGACTGATCTAGATGATTTTTTGCTTCCCTCCCACTGTTACTTGCATAGCAACGTACCGCTGCACGTCGCTACCCTCCCAACGTCCTACCAACCATACGTGTTTGTTTCGTAGCCCCTTTGTCTAATTTCCCTTCCCACACTCGACAATATCTGCATCTCCTTCGGCCCCCGAAGGGAACTCTTCGAACGGTTTCATGTAATCCGCCGCCGTTGTGGTGATCTTTGGTCCTTCATCCCTACCAACACGAATCACTTCATATCGGTTATTCTCTTACATCTAGATATCTTATACGGACCTAAGAATTTCTTTGTATCTTTAACCCCGCACCAAACTGCGTGCGCTTTATCGCTACTAAGTCGCCTTCGTTGTAACACTCGCTTTCTTACATTTACGGTATAATTACGCCATTCTCTTCTTGAATTTTAAACAGACTTTTCTTCGTTGCTTCTCGCTCGTTAAGCGCTCGTCAGAATATTGCAATATCGCCTCTTTCTCTATAATTCTAAAATAGCTAAATCTTCGCGCTGCTCAGTTTTTACGCCAACATCACCTCGAAAGGTGACGCATCTACACTACGCTGATAAGTGCTATTAATCGCTCTTGGGACCTTATCTACGTGCTATACCACTGTCAGGCGCGTCATCGACATCTTAGTCAGTACCGAGATAATAATTCGATTAATCTTTCAACCTGACCGTTTCCTCTCGGTATACCGTGGTAGTTAGAACGTGCTCGACCCTTTCCGTCATACAATACTCTTTTAAACTCTGTTGCCGTGAATGCGGTTCCCTTATCGTAATAATACGTGTCGGATTACCGAATGTTCTCTGTGTATCCCAAGTTTTTCTAACGTTTCCCGTGCGGTTGTCGTCTTAGTTGGGTATAGCCACACAAACTTAGAAAACCCATCTACCACTACCAAGATATGCTTATAAGCTTTACTCGTCGCTGTCATCGGCCCTAGATAGTCGACATGATAAGTCTCGAGCGAGGTCTATCCCCCTTCGGTATCGGCTGTAACTGACCTTCCTTTTTCCCCTGCTTACGCTCCGCTAATATACACGGTACACAACAGCTGATGATCTTTTCGATTTTTTCTTTCAGACCCGGTATATAAAATTCTTCTTTTATTTTTTCGGCTACCTTTCGTACAGAGAAATGACCATTTTCGTGAATCTTTCTTATGATATTAGACTGCATGCTCGTAGGCAACACTATCACGTTCTTATCGTTTACACGCTTCATCAAAATTATTTTCTAAAATATATCTTCGTATGGCTCTTTTTCTACTACAAGACGTATGACACGTAATCTTTCCTCTTCTTCTTGTTTCTTTCTTATATTTTGTAATAATGTATCTTCGATACACATTACCGGATAACGACTAAGTGCATCTACATGCTTCATTCTTTCTCCTGGCGGTGTTCAACTTCAAAGTCAAATTCTTCCAATGACAACGCCCACCTTGCTACCTTCGGTGCTAACTCCCTTTTCTTAAGCGTCTTTTGGAATGCCTGGCAATCCGTAACTAACTTAAATCTTATTCCTAACAAATAGACTCTAAACTTCTGAACTGCTTTAATTATCGCTAGGACTTCTAATTCATACGAATGGTACTTCCTCTCTGCTTCCGACGTTTTATAACTCATGTAATGAACCGGATGGTAATTTTTTCGTTGTCGTATTTTTGCAATAATACGGCGCCAAACCCGTCTATACTTGCATCAGTATGCAATTCCGTCATTGCTCCGGGGTCATAAATACGGAGCACCGGCTCTTGAGACAAAACTACTTTAATCGCGATACGACTCTCTTTCCGGTATCAAAGACAAATGCCTACCTGCCTTTTAACAAATCTGCTATGGTCTTGCTATCTTAGCGTAATCCTTAATAAATTTACGAAAATCCTGTCAGACCTAAGAAACTTTGAATTGTTTTCATTCTTCGGTTCCGGAAACCGCTGTACCGCTTTTATTTTCGTGGGTGTGGCCGAAATACTCCCATTCCACCACCATGTCCTAAGAACTCAATTTCCTCCCGAGGAACTTGCATTCTTCCAATTTATAATTAACCCGTTCTGAGCTGCTACCGTAACGTTATTTCAACTTTCTACACGCATCTTCATAACTTGATACCTGGGCTAATAAGATCGTCCATGTTGTTAACACTCTTTTCTTCATTACCAAATCGCCAAAACCTCATCCTACTATATTCACTTGTACTGGGTTGATTATTCCCTCGTCCAACCATTCGTCTAATTGTTGCGTAACTATTTTTTTCTCTTTCGGAGCTAATCTCCTCGGCTTAGAACAAACTGGAATATATCCGTCAACTTTATTTTTGTCTCTGTTCGCGCGTCTGGTTTAGTATTTGGCTTATAATTTTGTATTAATTCTTTTATGCGCACCTTGTACGGTTCTTTTACGTCTATTTCTCCGTATCTACATATTTTATTTCCATTATCGCCTTTATATCTTCTACTTCTTTATTTGCATTCATATCGTCTGTATCCGTCCGTCGCTCAACATAACCATAGTCGCTCGATTTTACCGATCCCTCGCTTATCTCCTCGCTGAGTCTTTTGTCTGGTCGTCTTATTTCTACTCGCCCTTTATTTATACGACTTCGTAGCTCATATCTGACTGACTTACTACAAATACATCCGTTTTTATATCTACCGTCTTCGATTCGATATTCACCTCACATCCCTATTGGCTTCGTTATCGCATTACCAACCCTGCCAATCGTGAGTGGTTTCATATAATCTTGGTCTTCCTAATTTATTATATAGCTCTGAATTTATAATGCTTACTTCGCTGCCCGTATCTAATAACACATGCTAACAAACCATTAATCCTGATCGCACTCTATCCGTAGTAGATTGAACACAATTGATACTTGCTTTATTTTCCGACGGCTGCTGTGATTTTATTACAAGACTCGCTATGTGACCGAAATTATTACATTTAAAACATTTGAGACCTTTTTCTTTGTCTGGACAGAAACGATAACTATGTGCTTCCGAACCGCACCCGTAACAATGGTCTTTCTTTATCGCCGGAGATCTACCGATACGTGTCGACGCTACGTTTCCTTGATTATCTTTTCTAAATCGCGTTCCATGTAACTTTCTTTAAGTTTATCAAATTTGAATATTATTTTAAATTCTGTGAGCGTTCGGGATCCGTACAATACTGCCTTATCGCGACGTTCGCCTAACAAACCATCCGCTATGTACTGTATAAGGGCGTCTTCTTCGATGTTACCTCGATTCGCGATTTCTTGCATACTATAAATGTACAAACGACTACTTTCGCCTGGTTGTTGTCTACGCTTGGACAACTGCTTATGAATCGTGGCTGAATTTACCTTTACCTGAAATTCCCTAATCAAACTACGCTTTAAGCTGTCTCATGATTTAATCAGTCGCGTCTTAGCATTCGAAGTGTACGGACGTTCAGAGTGTAGATCCGCGTGTTTATAACTATATTGTTTACATTTTATGTATAACGAATAAATTCGTTACCTGGTTGTTTAATTTTCAAATTTTTAACAAATCGGTCACCAGCTCATGGCAATAAACCTTTCGCATATCCTTGACCGGGATATGCAAACATCAACCACATTTCCACCATGGCAAAAGGTTACTACTCATAGGCGTGAGCATGCTTCTTGTAGCAATAAAAGAGCAAGAATAGATGATGATAACAACAATGTTTCTCGAAGTAATGGAATACCCGAAACCGTTAACAGATTCTCGGTCTTAACTTCAAGTATAGTCACAGATTGCGATATGCCGCAAAACGAACAAGTGCAGAAAATACCACTACCTCCTCCAATTTACATAGATGACGTCCTTGACATTCAATCTTTAACTAAATGCCTAAATGATGTAGTTAAAAAAGATAATTACAACTATAAAATTAGTAATAATCAGGTTCGTATATTACCAGCAGATGCGGACTCCTACAGAGAAATTACTAAAACCTTAAAATCATTAAATGCTAGCTTTCACACATTTCAATTAAAACAAGAACGTTCGTTTAGAGTTGTGTTACGTAACGTACATCACTCTGCTGATTTGAACGACCTGAAAGACGAACTAATGGAGCTGGGTCACGAAGTTGTAAACATCAGTAATATTTATCACAGAGCTACACACAACCCACTATCCATGTTCTTTATTGACCTTAAACAAAAACCTAACAACAACATGGTCTACAATATAAAAAAACTGAATAACACAATAGTCAAATTTGAATCACCACGCAAGAAAAAGGAAATTGCTCAATGCAAGAGATGTCAAAAGTATGGTCACACTCAAAAGTATTGCAATCGCAATTATCAGTGTGTTAAATGTTCTGGTCAGCATGCTACGGTAGATTGTAAGAAATCTATAGATACTCCACCAACTTGTTTCCTCTGCGGTGCCAACCATACTGCGAACTACAAAGGGTGCCCTTCCTACCAAGAGATGTACAAAAAGACGTTTCCTACACCTAGAATAAGGAAAACTGTAAATATTCAATCTAATCTCGAAACCAACCCACCGGTAAACATTCAACGTTACGCCGACCAATCTATGTCTTACGCACAAGCCGTAAATAAAAATATACAAATATCAGATACTTCAAATCCGCAGCATTCAAATAACGTAAACAATAATAACGGCTCAAGTCTTACAGATTCTATAAGTAGACTAGAAAAACTCATCGAAAAACAAAGTGAACTAATAAATAAACAAATCGAACAATCAAACAATCTCATTTCATTATTAACGGTAATAGTAAGTAAGCTGTCGTGTACTAATAAATAATGAAGACATTACGCATTGCTCTTTGGAACGCTAATGGCCTAATGAAACGTAAATTGGAGCTGGAAGCATTTTTAAAATTATATGACATACAAATTATATTAATATCGGAGACACACTTTACGGTTAAAAATTATTTTAAAATCTTCGGTTATAAGATGTACTCCACGAATCATCCAAGTGGAAGGGCACATGGTGGTACTGCGATTCTAGTTAAATCTAACATAAGACATTACGAGCTTGCGCCATATAAACAAGATCATCTTCAGGCAACAAGTGTCATGATATATGACTGGCATTGCCAATAGCTTTCTCGGCAGTGTACAGTCCTCCTAGACATACTATCAAAAAAGAAGATTTTGATAATTTCTTCGAAAGTCTAGGCTCTAGATTCTTAGCCGGAGGTGACTTTAATGCCAAACATAACATCTGGGGTAGTAGAATTATAACACCAAGAGGTAAAGCACTCTCAAAAAGTATCGAAACTAATAGATTATGTTGCATTAGTTCAGGTGAGCCTACCTACTGGCCAACTGATGTAAATAAAATCCCTGACTTGCTTGATTTTTTTATCGCTAAAAATCTATCTCCTCGATATATACAGGTCTGCTCTTCATTTGACCTTTCTTCCGATCACACTCCAATCATAGCAACAATAAATACAACTATTATCGACAAAAAGCCACCAATCTCCTTATACAATAGACTAACAAATTGGGATTTCTTCCGCGAAACATTCAATAATACTGTTGATACCACTTTACCATTGAAAACAACTGATGATGTGGACCATGCAGTAAACCATTTAACGCACAACATAATAAATGCAGTTCGAGCCTCTACACCTTCTCTGGAGTATATTTCTGGTCATGACTATCCTGCATATATTTTAAATAAAATTGTAGAAAAACGTAAGTTGCGTAGAAATTGGCACAATAGTAGATCTCCTGAGGACAAACGTAAACTTAATAAAGCTACCAAAGTGTTAAAAAAAATACTGCAGAACTTTAAAAATGAAGGTCTTCAAAGTTACCTTCAGAACTTAACTCCTACTGCAGACTCTAACTATTCACTCTGGAAAGCAACAAGGCGTTTTACTCGTCCAATTCAAGACATTCCACCTATCCGTCAGTCCCAGGGTGAATGGGCAAGAAAACCAATAGATAAAGCCAATCTCTTCGCCTCCTACCTGGCAGATGTATTCAAACCATCTTCACCTTCAGTACCTGCAGAAGATGAAGACGTCTGGACATTTATGCACTCACCTTTCCAATTATCTCCACAAATAGAACCGTTTACCTCAATGGAAGTCAAAGCAACAATTGCATCACACGTTAATCCGAAAAAAGCACCTGGCCTCGACTTAATCAACGGAAAGATGATCAAAGAATTACCAAAAAAAGGAATAGCGTATATTACCTCACTATTCAACGCCATTTTACGCCTAGGCTACTATCCTACTTCATGGAAAGTAGCAGTGATTACACTCATTCACAAGCCAGGTAAACCACCTCACGACGTTACGTCATACCGACCAATCAGTCTCTTATCCTCTTTATCTAAGCTATTTGAAAAAATGTTCACTAATCGCCTACTAAATGTCTTGGATGTCCCTACTCTTCCCGACCATCAGTTCGGGTTTCGGAAATACCATTCAACAATTGAACAGGTCCATAGAATAACTCGTCAACTATCGCAAGATCTTGAAAAGAAAAAATACTGCTCCGCAGTATTCCTGGACATAAGGCAAGCTTTCGACAAAGTCTAGCACACCGGACTACTTTATAAACTTAAGAAAATATTTCCATATCCTTTTTTCCTGATCCTTAAATCCTACCTTACAGATAGAAAATTCATGGTTAAATATCAAAACCAATTCACTTCAGCTTATCCAATCTTGTCCGGTGTTCCACAAGGCAGCGTACTTGGGCCCATACTGTACACAATTTACACGGCAGATCTACCTACCTCGGAAGGGATAACTACTGCTACATTTGCAGACGATACAGCTCTGCTAGCATCTGAGATTGATCCACGAAACGCGACTGATATTCTCCAACGTCATCTGCACTTACTAGAAAAATGGTGTCAGAAATGGCGAATCAATATCAACGAAAGTAAATCAGCTCATATAACCTTCACATTGCGCAGAGGCACGTGTCCCCCTGTAGCCATTAATGGGGTAAATATTCCTGTTAGAGACTCGATCAAATATTTAGGTATTATCCTAGACAAAAGGCTGACATGGAAGCAACATATACAAACCAAAGTAAAACACCTCAAAGAACGAGTAAGAAAAATTTATTGGCTGTTTGGTAGATCGTCTAAGTTAGATTTGGAAAAAAAGCTCGCTATCTATAAAGCTATTCTAAAACCCATATGGACTTACGGAATCCAACTATGGGGAACTGCGAGTAACTCCAATATAGAGATTTTACAGAGGTTCCAATCAAAAACTCTACGAAACATCTGCAATGCCCCATGGTACGTTACAAACGAAAGAATTCATCAAGATTTAAGAATATCTACAATAAAAGAAGAAATTGTTAGCTTCAGTGAACGCTACAACTCCCGTTTAGCCAAACATCCCAACCCTTTAGCAAAAAATTTACTGGAAACAAATGAACTAGTACGAAGACTAAAAAGGTTCTACCCTTCTGACCTTAAAACAAGATTTGAATGATTTAAAACATAGTAATATTATTTGAGTCTAATGTATTATATCTACACTCACCATTGTAAATCTTATTTATTTACATTTCATGTTATTACATCACGCCAGCCTAAAGTACTTATAATTCTCGTCGAGAATTGATTGTATGTTCTGTAATGAATAAAAAAAAAAAAAAAAAAAAAAAAAAAATGATTTAATTTCTCTTTCGAACGATATAAATTGTCTTGCCGCTCCTTTTAACATACGTTTCCCGTAGATAAACTTCTGCAAATCGTTCCATCCCAACAATACGCTGGTATCTTTAAAATCGTAGATCCAATGATCTATCAGTAGCTTATCCTCTCCGTTGAAATATGATAGGCTTTCTTCCACATCCTTTATGGAAAACGAAGCGAGTTGTTGCGTAGCAACGCTAACCGCTCCTCCTTCACCGCGTTGTCCACCACTCTGTGATTCTTCTTCTCGTTTGCCTTCGTCTCCTTCTTCTTCTTCTTCTTCACTTTCTTCGTCTTCGCTTTCTTCATCTTTCTTCGCATCTTTCAAGCGATTTCTTAACGCCTGCTTATTTCCGACTGTGGATAACCTTAACTTCTTCGCCGCTTCTTTTAACTCCCTTAATTTCATGGAGTCAATCTGCTCATAGGTGTAAATGACGGCTTCTTCCTCGACTGCTTTACCTTGACGCTTTCGTTCTTCAACTCGTCTTCTTAGTTGCGTGTTTTGAACGGCCTTTTCGTTCAATTCCTCACGTCCAACTTCCTGCTCATCCGCACTTGTTTCGAGTGTTACCTTCAATTGAGCCATCGTTCAAACAGCTACTTTTCTTAATCTTAATGTTTCTTTATCGTCCTCCTATATCACCGTTACACCAACACTACCGATTACTTCACAACTTTACTTTAGTATTCACGCGTGGTCAACTTTCCTCGCGCAACACTCTTAATCAACTTAGAATTGGATTCACACTGCTGGTAATTGTAACGCAACTTTCGACTTGATACAACTTTATGCAACTTCACACGACTTTATACGACTTTATACGACTTTATACGACTTTTTATTGCACACATGAAATCTATTCTCTTTTAATCCCGGACGAGCCCCCATATGTAGGATTCAATACAAAGATGAATAGAATGTTTCCATGTAAATACAATAATAGCTGTTTGCTTCTTAAAGGCTATACGATGACTGATCTAGATCTTTTTGCTTCCCTCCCACTGTTTACTTGCATAGCAACGTACCGCTGCACGTCGCTAACTCACAACGGTCCTACCAACCATACCGTGTTTTGTTTCGTAGCCCCTTTGTCTAATTTCCCTTCCCACATATATATGTAACGAAATATTACTATTTATATTTCGTCACCTTTACTAATGATTTAAATTAGCTGCTTTCTTACAGTTAAGACGCGCAGGCGTATTAGGCTTAGAAAGATTCGGGAACGTTAATAACGGGACAGAAACGGTTAGGAGTTTTCTAAGCAGAGACGGTTAGAGTTTAAATTGCGAAGCTAGTAATAAGCCAATAAAATAAGAGTGAATATTGGCTGTAAATGTTGTTTCTCTTATTTGCAGGTAATGCAACTAATGTACATAGTGTAGTTTTAAGTGTAATTTGTATTTGTACAATGTAAAGCGATGCAGATAATGTAGTTTAGTGTAAATAATATTAATAAAATAATCGAGAGAGACTCTTATTTGCAGAAACTCAAGGCAGTTATATTTCCAAGACATAATCCTTATAAGAACTGTACAGAATATACCTTATATATATATACATATATTTATAGCGTGACCAGGTAAAAAGGAGGAGGATTGAAAATATGAGAAGATAAGCTACTAATTAATCTTTTCTGTAAAGTTAACAAAATAACTTCAAAAAAGAAAAGAAAAATATTTTCAATCGATCGATATATTATATATATAAGAAAGAATAAAAAAAGAATAAAAAAAAAATATAAAAATATAGATATCAGTCCACATTATTTGTAAGGGAGATATATCGAATTACTTTATGTGTCAACAGCCATGGCGCGGTTACAGCATTAGTTCTCGCTCGATCATTTAGGTAAAGCAGCGCTGAGTACGATTAGTATTTGGATGGGTTACCCGCTTGAGAAAAAAAAAATGGAAGAAGAAGAGAAGAAGACAACTTCATTCCGTATACTTGAAATCGCTTTGCCGCGCGTCGTAAATACCGACAAATTTCGTGGTGTCGTTTTTCAAGACGCTCGGAACAAAATCACTCCCCATTACATTTTCCTCAACGCGCCAAAAGAGGTATAACTTTAAAAAGAGCCTTACAACTTGCAGTAGAACCTAGCAACTAGCAATAGCACCTAGCACCTTGCAGTTTTACCTTGCACCTTTTAGTAGATCCTAGCAGCTAGTAGTTAAACTAAGCACTGTTCAATGAGACTTGGCAAGTATACCTATGACCAAGCATTTTGCAGTGGATCTGGCACTATGCAATTAGTTGTAAAATCAACCACTATACAGTAGAATTTTGAACTTATAAGTAGTAACTATTTGCAAGCAGTAATACCTAAAACGAGTAACTAGCATCTAGCACTTAACAGTAGCATTTTGCACGTAGCAGTAAAATTAAGCACTGAGCAGTAGCATTTAGAAGTAGCACCTATCAGCTAGAAGCAACTCATAGCAAGTGGCAATAGTACCTAGTACTATTAAGTAAAACCAAGCATCTACCAGTGAAAATTAGCAATAGAACCTAACATTTATCAGTAGCACGAAGCATCTTTTATTTAGCAGTAGCAACTAGCATTTATCATTTAAACCTAATACCCAGCAATAAAATCGAATACATAGCAGTAGCACACGGCTCCTAGTTTCTTCCATTAGAAATCTAGCATATTTTAGTAGCCCTTATCATCATGCATTAGAATGTAAAACATAGTTCTACAAGCATGCACCTAGCAACTAGCAATAGAAAATAGCAAACAGCTGCAGCACTTTGCACGTAGCAGTAGAAATGAAATCCTTTAGGTAGCACCAAGATTCTAGCTCTAGCACCCAGCAAGTAGCAGTAGAACCTTGCCCTTAGCAATAGTTAGCTGTAAAAAAGTTAGCTGTAGCACAGAACAGTAGCGCCTATCAGATAGCAGTAGCATCATGTAAATATCAGTGACATCTAAAATAAGTTGTCTATTAGTATCAACTATGATTATCATAAGCACTTAGCACATAACAATAGCACATTGTAGCTAGCAGTAAAATTTAGCTCCTGTTAGTTTCACTAAGCGCCTAGCAGTATTACTAGGATCTATTATCAAGAAGTAGAATATAGCAATTTTCTGTTGCTTCTAGAACATTGCAGTAGCACCTGGCAAATAGCAGTAGCACCTCGCAACTAGCAGTAGCACCAAGTACCTAGCAGTAGCGCTAAGAAAATATCAATAGCACCTAACAACTAGAAATAGAGCCTTATATCTTGCAGTACAACTTAGTGACTAGCAGTAGCACTAAGAACCTTTTAGCAGAACTTAGACCTTCGCAATAGCAACCGGCAAGTAGCACTTGCAGTAGATAGTAGCAGTAGGACATAGTACTAATAAGTAAAACCAATTATCTAGCAGTAGCATCTAGCCTTTAGCTGTACCACAAAGCACCTAGCAATAGCGCTAAACAGCTGGCAGTAGCAACAGGCACTTAGCTTTAAAACTATACTGCTAGCATTAGCACGAAGTAACTATCAGTGGCACCAAGAACCAAGAACCTATCAGAACCTAATATGAATATAGTAGCACTTAACACCTAGTAGAAAAACCTTGCTATAGCACCAAGCATCTAGCAGTAAAACAAAACACTGTGTAGTAAAACAATTAACCTAGCTGTAGTACTAGGAACTATTATTAAGCAATAGCACTTAGCATTTATCTGTAACACCTAGCATGAAGCAGTAGCATCTTGCACTAGGACCAAGTATTTATCAGTAGAGTCTTGCTTTTTACAGTAGAACCTCGCCACGAGCTGTAACAACGAGCACCTTTCAGTAGCACTTAGCATCCAGCAATAGCACCAAGCAGAAGCCAGTAGCAAAAGAAATAAGCACCTTTTAGTTTTCCATAGAACTTAGCAGTAGCACCTAGAATAAAAAAGCAACACCTATAAACTAAAAGTAGCTGTTCGGCGATATTTACGTTGTTAGAATAATTTATATTGCGCGCGGAATAGGCGGCGTATGCGTTAATTAAGTTGCGAGGGCGCGCAAGGGCTATCGAAATGCGTGCGGACACGCCTTACCATGCAAGAGGCAGGGGTGAGCGTCTTGAGGTGTGCGGGGGGAATAGGATGCGTGGGGCCGTGTGCACGCACGAGTCTCATTCTTTTGCTCTCTCTGGTTTGAGCTACCAACAGTGTTTGTTCTCATCTGGAGCTTTTCATTATCTCGGCCTTTTGTTCTAGGCAACGTGAATAGAGCGTGTGTGAGTGAGTGAGGAGTGTGTGGAGTTTTTTGAGTTTTTGTTCCCAACAGGCTCTCCACGTGGGCTTCTAGTCGGGCAGTTGTACGGATGTCTACAACCTGTCTCCAGGCTCCCCACGTGGGCTTCTAGCTGGCCAGGTGTAGCGAATTGCCTGCAACCTGCCGTCCGGCTCCTCACGTGGGCTTCTAGTCGGAGCGTTGTACCGTATATCCGCAACTTGTCTCCAGGCTCCCCACGTGGGCTTGTGGCGAATTATCTGCGACCGGTCACCAGGCTACCAACGCGAGATAAGGTTCTGGCCAGACAGGCCATCGTTAGGTGCGGTAAGAAACCGCGTGCGTTCGATTGTCGTCTTGCGTCGGAAGCGAACAGTAAGAGAGCTCTCTAGCGTGCGACCAAAAGGTACCTCGCGTCGTTTATTCTATTAATATATTTTCTTTCAGCGTTTTGTTTGTAATTGTATGCTTCATCAGTTCATTGAATAAAGTGTTCTCTTGCCCCGGCTTTTCTCTCAATTCCGTGAGAGTTTTTATGCCGAGGCAAGTAGCTTTGTGCAGTGTAAAAGTGTTTTGCTCATTTATCTATCCTGTCCTATCTCACTCATTCCAGCGTTAAACTGTTTAATAGAACTCATTGGGAGGGATTCGACCATTTCTGGTCACGTATATAATTGCTAGAAACAGTAGCTTTTAGATAGTAACAGTGGTAACGAGTTATAATAGGTAGAAAAATGCAACAAGAAATAACACCAAGCATACAGAAGAAGAACCTAGCTTCTAACAAGAGAACTTTGCAGTATTACCTAGCATTCGAACATATAAGCTGGCCGTAGGACTTTAAACATTGCAGTAAAACCTAGCTACTCGATGTAGCACTGTGCACCTTCTAGAATATTTTAGCACTTAGCAGTTGCATGTTGCAAGTGGCAAAAGCACCGTGCACCTAGCAGTAGCAACAGACAATGTGCAGTAGAACCTTCCAACTAGCAGTAGCAAGAAGAAACTATCAGTATATCCTATCATTATCAGTAGTACTTTTCACATAGAAGTAGCAAATTGTTTAGGTCTTGACACCTAGCAGGAAAACTTAACACTTAGTAGTTGCACAAAGAACTTAGCAGTAACATTAGGACCTTATATCTTAATCTGTAGCTTCTAACACATAGCAGTAGCACTTTGCAGTAGTACTTACAATTTATATGTAGCACCTTGCTATTTTCAGTAACACCTAGCACTGAGAAGTTGCATCTAGCAGTAAAAATTAGAAAGTAGCAGTAAATCCTCTCACAGCAGCACCTATCAGTAACACCTATAATCTAGCAGTAGAACCATGCAAGTAGCAATAGTAACTACTTGTAGCACCTAAATGCAAGCAGGAACACTAAGCAAATGACAGTAATACCTGGCACCAAACAGTAGGACCGAGCAGTAGCACAAATCAGATTGCAGAAGCACCATGAAAGCAGAAGCAGACACAATCAATAGCAATTGAACCTTGCAGTAGAACATATCGGCTAGCAGTGGAACCTATTAAGAAGCAGTATCACTTACCAATAGGACCTATATGCTAGCAATAGCACCTACCAAATAGCAGTGGTATCTAGCACTAAGCAGTTGCATGTAAAAAATAGAAATCGTACCATGCAACTTGAAATTAAAACTAGTACATAGCAGTAGAGCAGTGTACTTAGCTGTAGCAGAAAGCAACTTTTATTAGCACCAGGATACTAACAGTAGCACCATGCAAGAAGCAAAAGAACTAAGAAGCTAATAGTAGTACGAATTCATAGCACCAATATGCAAGTCGTAGCACGAAGCAAGAAGCAGTAACAACTAGAAGCTTTCAGTAGCACCAAGCACTAAGCACTAGCACTTAGCATATAAAAAAGGAACGAGCACCTTTTAGTGGATTTTATCACTTAGCATTGAAACTTAGCACTAAGCAGTAGCACCTAGCAAAAAGAATTAGAGACTACGACCTAGCAGTAGCCACTTGCACATTACAGTAGAACCTAGAAACTAGCAGTAGCTACGAGAACCTTTAAGTAGCACTCTGCTACAAGAAGTAGGACCTAGAAACAAGTATCTATCTGTTGCACTGATTATTATCTGTAGCACTTAGATAATAGCGGTAGCAGATAGAACCTAGTAGTAAAACCTAAAACTGAGTAGTCGTACAAAGCATCTATCAGTAGTTCTAGGACCTATTATCAAGCAGTAGACCATAGCAATCATCTGTAGCTCCTAGCAAATAGCAGTAGTACCTTTCGTTTGCAACTAACAATTATTAGTTTAATCTAGCACCCAGTGTCTAGCAGTAGACCTAGCATATATCAGTAGAACCTAGAACTTAGCAGTTGTAAGAAGAGCGTTGCAGTAGCACTTAGACACTAGCAATAGGATCTAGCACAATGCAGTTGCACCTTATAATTAGCAGTAGCAACAAAAACGTTTTAGTTGAAGAAGGAATCTTGAAGTAGGACCAATCAAGTAACAGTAAACCTGGCACATAACAGTAGCACATATCAGCAAGCTCGAGCACCTAGCATGTAAAAATAAAAACTTATACATTTTAGTAGAAAATTTCACTCAGCAGTATCAACGAGCAAATTTCAAATTTTATTAGCTATTAGTAGTACCTATTAGTAGCAGTAGAACTTAGCACTAAGCAGTAGAACCTAGCACCTAGCAGTAGCGATTAACAGCAAGCAGTAGCACCTAGCTAGTAAACTAAGCACCTAGCTTTTAGCAGTAGAACCATGCACCTTGCTATTTATAGTAGAATCTACCACTTCACAGTAACACCTTAAACGTGGAAACAGCACCTATTGAAAAGCAGTAGATCCTAGAATCTGTAAGAAGCATTTAGCACTTAGCAGTAGTATTTAGCAGTAGCACCTCTCACCTAGAAGTGAAAACTAGATAGTAGCAGAACCAAGTACCTAGTAGCATGTTGGACAAGACAGTATCACAAAAAACCTAGAACTAGATCCTAGTGAGAAGTAGTAGCACCAAGAACCTGTTGGTAACATTTAGCTTCTTTCCGTAGAATTCGGCACGTAAAAGAAGCACTTAGTACTTAGAAGTACAACTTAGCAATAGCGCCGAGCACCTAGCAATAGGACCTAGCAGTATTGTCTCGAATCTTAGAGTAAGAACTTGTGACTAGCAGTAATACCAAGCAACGTTTATTAAGACGTAGCACTCATCATAAGCATCTGGAACGTAGCAATAGATATTGCACATAGCAGTAGACACAAGCACCTTTCTGTAGCACTAAGAAACCAGTAGTAGCACCTAGAAACAAGTATCTCTAATCAGCTCTGATGATTATCAGTAGAACTTAGAAGAAAACAGTATTTCCTTTCACTTATGTCAGTAGTCCCTAGCAAGTAGCACTTGCACCTAGCCTCCAGCAGTAGCACACAGCAGTAGCACCTACAGCTAGCAGTAGCAGCTAACAAGCAGCAGTAGAACTAAGCACCTTTTAGTAGCACTTAATAGCTAGCAGTAGCACATTGCAATTTGCGGTATATAAAAGAATCAAGCAGTAACTCTGATTATCTTTTACTGAATTCTAGCCCTTAGAAATATAACTTAGAGTTATAACTTAGCAGTATCATTTAACACCATGCAGTATTACTAAGCAGTAGAACCTAGCAAGTAGCAGTAGCCCAAAGCACCCAGTAGTTGCACCTAGAACATACAGGTAGTATCTATCCGCAGCACTTATTAGCTAGCAGTGCCATATTGCCAGTAGCAGTAGTTCATAGAAAAAAGGAGTAGCAGCAAGAACATAGCATTAGAACCTAGCAGTAGATTCTAGCACCTAGCAAAAGCATCAAGCATACAACAATTTCTCCTTGCACCTAACAGTTGCACCTTGCAGTAGAACCTAGCAACTAGCAGTTGCACCTAGCAGCCTAGCACCTAGCACCAAGCAGTAGCATCAAGCACCTAGCAGTAGCACCTAGCATTGCGAAGTAGAACCCTGCAACTAGACGAAGAAACTTACACTTAGTATCTAGCCGAAGAAACTAAATCCTAGCTACTTGCAGTAGCATCTAGCACCTATTATTATAGAGTAGCACAAAGAATTTTTTAGTAGCACCTTACACCATGTTTTAAAATCTTGCACCTATCAGAAATACCTAGCACATAACAGTAGACCCTAGCAGTAGCAAATAGCACAAGCAGTTTAATCTTTTTCTTAGCAATTAAACATAGCAGTAGCAGCTTTCTGTCGAACATATTAACTGGCAATAGGATCTTTAACCTTGCAGTTGAACCTAGAAACTAGAAGTAGCACAGTGCAACTTTTAGTGATTTTTAGCACTTAGCAGTACCGCATAGCAATTACCGGAAAAACGAGCATTTTTTCGTTTTTCCTAGCACCTATCAGTAGCACCGAAATCCTAGCAGTAGCACCTATCAACTAGAAGTAGTTCCTAGATAGTTGCAGTAGTTACTTTTAACGCAAAAAGTTTAACGCAAAGTATTGCAAAAGCAATATTTGTAATTATTTGGTGTTATAATTTTACTTTAGGTCTCGAAAACTAAGATATACACATCGTAATTATTAGGAGCTTCTAGATTTTTTACTAGAGTATGTCAAATATTTTGCAGGAAAGTTTTTTTAGCATTATAATTAAATTTTCCTCACCAGTGAAAAAAACGTGCTCTAAGTTTAAAAAAATGTTGATTGCAGATACAGAAAGGAAGATTTTTGTTGAAAAAATTTCGAATTCTAAAGGAAAAGAACCTTAAATACGCACGAATAAAACTATATACATCGCATAGATAATTCGTAGAAAGACCATTAAAGATATCGTCATATTTTTTAAACGCGAAAACACTATTTGTGACTATTTGCTATAGTAATTTGTCACTTTTTCTTAATAACTAGGATATATAGAGCGTATATTTAAAGATCTTTTAGATTCTATACTCTAAATTTTCAAGAATTTTGCTGGATATTTTTTTTTAGAATAATAGTACAATTTTTTTCGATGACGAAAAAAAAGTAGTCGAAATTGAAAAAAATTTCGATCGCAGATACAGAACATGTAGTTCTGTATCTGCATTTATTTTTCGATGAAAAAACATCTTTTATGAAACGAAGAATATCTTTAATACGAAGTAATAAAACTTATAACATCCTATAGATAATTTGTTGTAAAACTATCAAAGACATAACCTCTTTATTCTGATAGAAAATTTAGTTTTTTATTATACACTGTGGGAAAGTTACCTAGGTTTTTGTTATAAAGGCTATAAAATGCGAACGTTTAGAGATCTTATAGATATCTAATTCCTACAAATCAAGAACACTGCTAAAATATTTTAATAAACGAAATAAGGCAAGTTATTTTTAATGCGAAAAAAATGCTAAAGAATAAGAAATAATTTCGATTGTTAATAGTACACAGACAACTTTCGTCGAAAACATGTCGCATTGGAAACAAAAAGTACCCTTAACACAAGGAAATTTTAATATATTACATCGTTTAGGAAATGCCTGGTAATAACTTCAGAGATTTCGCTCTTTTTTTTAATAGCAAAAGCAATATTTGTGATTATTTGCTTTAGCTACAGGCGTTTTGCTTGGGGTTTCGTTATTTAGCCTATAAAAAAAGTAACTATGTAGATCTTTTTTATTTGTAGCAAGTATCGAACGAGATTTGTGCTTAAATTCTTATTGAACAAAATAAGGCTAGTCTTTTGGTAATGCGTAAGTAAAGTGCTAGAGAACAAGAAATAAATTCGATCGTTGATACAAAACAGACAATCTCCGTCAATAGCGCATAGCATTAGAAACAAAAAATACTAAATTCTACTATGTACTACTAAATTCTAACATGAAGAAATTTAACTATATTACATCGTTTAGGAAATTCTTGGTAATTCCTTCCAAGATGTTCCCTTTTTTTAAACGCGAAAGCGCTACTTGTTATTATTTGTTGTAGGTATTTCGCTTTAAGTCTCGATAACAAGACTAAACATGTTGTATGGTAAGATATCTTTTAGAATTCTAAATTGAATTTATTAAGAATATTGATGGAAATTTTTTTTTCAGTATAATAGCACATTTTTTTCGATTTCGAAAAAAAAATAATCATAGCTTAAAATAATTTCGATCGCAGATACAGAAAGAATTTTTTTCCATAGAAAATTCTTTTATACGAGACGAAAAATACCTTTAATACTGTTTATAGAATATAAGACTGGAAGCAATTTGAAATGAATGTCGTAAGTTCGGAGAATTCAACGTATGATTCAGTAAGATAGAAAAGGATAAATAAATCAATCAACACAATATTACGCGATAAAGAGCACTTGCCTCAGCATAAAAACTCTCACGAAGTTTAAAGAAAAGCCGGGGCAAGCGAAGGCTTCATTCAAACAAATAATACAGTAAGTAGTACCCTGTGGATAAGTAAAGGAAAGAACGCATGCACAAACTACGTCGCGAGGTACCCCTTTTTTCATACGCTTGAGAGCTCTTTTACCTTTGTTTCCGCCGCAACGTATTAAGATACAGCAATCTACTTCAACCCGTTATCAGTCCTACCAATATACGATATACTCGTCACCAACAACCTTAACCTGGATTGTAGCCTTTGCAGCAATAACCCTATCCCACGTTGATAGCCCAGCAAGAACTACAAAGAAACACCGCCGCTCTCACTTAGACAATGCCAATATTAGTTATTTACGTACTGTCTAAAATAGAAACCAGGAAGATTCCTTAAGAGAAGGAGTGTTATTTATCCGAACCCACCCTTTTCTAATTGATTTGGTTGAAAGTCTAAATTTATTATACCCGAGTCCAAGTCACAATAAAAGAACGTCAATGTTGTAATTTCTATTTATATCTAATGAGAAAGAGGGAGGGAAAGAAAAAGAGAAATTTTTAGACAGATGACTAAATCAGTTATTGGTTTATTATCAATCAAAGCGACACGTAGTTATTAATTTTGTAAATTCCCTTTAGTTGCAATATCGATCGATAAACAGTTTCGAGCTATCGATACGATCGATACAGTTTCGAGCTATCGATGCGATCGATACAGTTTCGAGCTATCGATACGATCGATAAAGTATCGACTATATCGGTCGATATTTTTCTCTCTTTTTTTTTTTCATTGTTTGCATTAGTATACATTAATAAAAAATAATAGACGATCTTTTATTTTATAGTTTATCAATCATTTTCTATAAAAGTTATTTTATTGTTATTTGTCGATAATTACTGAACAAGTATTAAATACGTTAGACTTTTATCTACTTTCGTTAGAGAATACTATTTTGTGAGTACATCTAAAAGATTTTAACTTTTATTTGCATTAGAGAATATTTGATCTTATCCAATAAATTTCATGAATAAAAATAAAATTAAGACTTATTTATAATAATATACTTTAGAACTAACTTTTCGAATATACAAGATTCAGCCATTTGTACATTCATCAAAAATAAACATCGAGTGTATGCTACGGACGGATTAGCTGAGCGTCAGCTGTGTCAGACGGCTCGACCAATCAGAAAGGGCCATCTTTGAAGCGCTAGCAGTGACACCTATAAGCACGCTTGCCCGGCGCCTATTACTTTTGTGGCGTTCTCACAAGACACTCTTTCGTACCTGTTTCTTGACTTCATTTTAAATATATATTATTTTATTATTTATCTTTTTTACACGACTATCTGAAGTTCCTCATCGTAACGCATTTAATTTGAGTGAATTTAAAGTAATTCCATCGTTCGATAGGAAATACAGTGCGATTAGGTCAAGGCGGGTAGCAGCGTTTGCAAATGGACGCGGAAGAGTCTCGATGCATGTGCGTTCGTGTTGTTTCTAAAACGTTTTAACGCTGTTATTTCATATACAAGTGAAAAGAAATTATCAATAAGGAGACTAATGTACTCGTTCTATTCGAGAATAACTTCGTCGAGTGCCTTTGTGCTTAATTATTGGAAAAATCGGATGTAATCCGGAAGACTCATTGACCGAAGGAAGAGCTTAGAGACACCTTTGTTTGATCAAGGAAATTCTTCTTTCCTGAGAATGACATCATTGTTTGTCCGATGATAGAGGTCAAGGGAAGTCCTTTTAAAAGTATTTATCGAAATTGAAAAATTTTCCCCTTTTGAGGTTATGGTATTCATATAGAGGGCGTCACAGCGCCAGATTGCAAGCAGGGATTGGTCATCTTTTTGCGCGCAGGTCTCCCGCGCTTCGAGATCCACGTCCTCCGATTTTTCCATGAAAATTTTATTCCAAATTCATTTACACTCAAACGTTACATATCTAAGGACTAGAGAAGATTTTCTTAAGATTAAATATTTCGAGTGACTTTAAGTTTAATACTTATATATCGGATTAGAGTATCAGGGAAGACGACGTGCATTATGGCGATCGAGTGTGCCTGAACTTCGCGCGCTACGGTACGGAACGATATCTGTCGATTCGTATAATAAATACAAAGAATAAATAACTCTTGGAAATATATAGAACTTAGCCAAGGTATCTCGGCAAGATGCAACAGACCAGGTGAGTGCTCGACCTTCTGTTCTATTAAAAGTTTTTTTCATTATCTCATTGGTTTTCATTTAGAACAAATTGATACTCATTATAGCGACCTTGGAACACTCTTAGCAAACATTCAATTACTTTTTCTCCCTTAGTTGTGGCTTCAATTTATTTTATATAACCTTCTCTTGTTACTATTCACATATTGAGATTTCTAAAAGAAGAAATGCTATAGCAAATTAATTATAAACTTAACAGAGATATAATAAATGACAAATTATAGTTAAAATTTTTCACATTGCATCCTGTATTGGATGTTTAATTGTTGTACTTTGGTCATTCATTTTTTATACGTTGTCTCATTTATATCTTTATGATAGGAAAACAGTAGTTGTATAATTTTTTTCTTTTTCATTTATCGACAGCTTACAAGAGAAGAAACCTTCACATACCTATTTGCAATGTGGTAGAGAGATGCAATCGATGAAGCTCAAAAGGAGTACAGCTGAACTTTCTGAAGATTCAGAAAATATATATCCCCCTAGCAAAGTACCAGCATTAACTCACGTGCCATACAATGAGTCTTGTAATGGTGCGCTTTCCATGGAGAATCCATGCACGCCTCTTCAAACATCTCCAACGCCTTTAAAGGAACAGCAGGAGCCAGCAACTTGGTCCGAATTAAGAAACGCGACTTGTTTCTTAACACCTTCCGGCTCTAGCAATGGAACAAATAGGTCAGCTCCGCTTCCAGTCTTTGCTTGGGCAGATAGTACGCACGTATGGAGACTTATGTGTTTGGCAGATCAAAAGACTCATAGTCAAAAAGATTCACATATGTTTCAAGGGCATCCGACATTACAACCACGAATGCGAGCTATATTGTTGGATTGGCTTATTGCAGTATGCGAAGGGTACAAAATACACAGACAAACTTATTACCTTGCTATGAACTATATAGACAGGTATCTGTCTATTTATCAAAACATACCAAAAAATCAATTACAACTTATAGGTATTACATGTCTGTTCATAGCAGCTAAGGTACGTATTCTTTATTTACCTTTTTTTTTGCATTATTATCTACTCATTTCAAATACTTTATTTATAAATATAACAATCTAATGAAACATTTAATTTATTTTCAGGTCGAAGAAATTGATCCACCTAAAATAGCTGAGATGGCATACGTCACTGATGGAGCTTGTACCGAGGAAGAGATTTTAGGAAAAGAGTTAATCATTTTGAAGGGATTCGGATGGAATCTATCATCCGTGACTGCTTTCGAATGGCTTAATATTTACATGCAAATAGAATGCGGTGATTGGTCTAAGCCCAACATGTTTATATATCCACAATATGGCGGATTACATTATACGCAAGCTGCTCAGCTTTTGGATTTAGCAACTTTGGATGAAGGCAGTTTAAAATTTCCTTACAGCCACCTAGCTGCAGGATGCATTTACCATATACAAGGACGAGAGTGTGCTTTAAATGTGTCGCGTCTTTCTTGGGAACAGTTGGCCCCTTGCGTCAAATGGTTAACCCCATTTGCTAAAACAATATTGGAAGATGGTCCCAAATTTTTGAAAAGTTCCACTGTATCTTCTGTAGAATCTAACTCTGGATCTGGACTTAAAGCAACAGTACCTTACATAGTGATAGACGAATCGCATCGAATCCAAACTCATGTTGTAGATCTGAACATGTTAGAGAAAGCGCAACAACGATTGATAGAGGATCTTCTACCAACTGACCTAGAAGAAATAGAAAGTAAAACTGAATCCGATTTAAATAGTAGTCCAACTGAAAATTGTCTTTTAACTCCTCCTTCTAGCGGTCAAAAAAATTATCCATCGACTCCAAGTCATCCACCACAGTTTCGCCCGTAAACATAATAATTATTTGCTAACTATTACTCATCTCTTTGCGAATAATTTTTTTTAAATTTTAGAGTTATTATTTTGAAATAGAAAGAAAGAGATTTATTATTGATAAGAAAAAAAAGAATTATGAGAAATGGAGGAGATAGAGAGAGAATGAAAAGAAAAAAAAAACACTAACAGCGCTCACGCGATCAAATCTTATGCTCGTGCGTACATTAGTTGTTACATTTTATTTCGTAAATAATATGCATAATGTTAATTCCTTTATGTACATTGATCGATAGATCAAATCTTGAACAATCGTTTAGTATGAGATGGTGATTATTGTAGAAAATAACTCTGTAAAAGGCATTATTATAAGAAAATATCCATTCTAAGCACAAATTTAATGTAATATATATTTTAGTATAAATATATAAACATTTACATTAAAAAAAAAAAAAAAACAGAAAAAAATAAGAGTGCCTTGTTTTAAAGCAACTTAAACTTAAATAGGAGCCATTTATTAAATAGTAACTAATCTCTGTGATTATACCCATACAGTAAAGTTTCCCGCAACATATACTTTAACAAAACATATTTAATTAATATTGTTCTTATTCTTATAAATATTATTATTATTATTATTATTCTAATACATATATACACCATCAAAAAACAAAAAAAAAGTTATTCTAGTGCCTATGAAAAATCTTTACTTGTAGTTCTTTTTATTTATACGATAGAACATTGTTAATAGTATTATATATTATATATATATTGTTAATAGTATTATATATAATATATAAGCATAATATATAAGTGATATATATATATATATTATTATTAATGTACTATGTAATGCGGTAATATATTAATGTGTTGTTCGCGTGTGCAGTTTTATACATATTATATATATATATAATATATAATATATAATATGCATAAAAAAGAAGAAAATTTCGAGTGAGTGGATGCGCGTGAAATTGTGCGAGAGAAATTAGCATGAGTAAATGTGACAAATAAGACTTATAACCACCATATCTCGTGGTGATATTTTCACACTGCCGTTTACGTACAAACGTGATTGTTTATACACATTTGTATGAAGCTTGAGAATACATTTGTTAATCTATAGGGTATTCAAAAAAGAGCTTTTACCATTAATCATTGTATTAATAATAATTATAATAATTGCCTTATTGTAAGTAATTCGAACAAATATTGTATAACATTATTTGGAATTTATTCAGCCCATAATTATGAAAATGATCTAAATCAAAGTTAAAAAAGAAATAGGTGTATCAGTTATTCCACACTACGTTATTTTATAAACTAAATGATTCAATATAACTAAGATAGTGTTTGTCAATTAAACATTATATGGAATTTATTCAGCCCATAATTATGAATATGATCTAAATAAAATTAACAAAAATTTAAGTGTATCAGTTATTCCACACTATATTATTTTTTAAAATAAATGATTTAATATAACTTAGATAGAGTTTGTCATTTCAACATTATATGGAATTTATTCAGCCCATATTATGAGATGATCTAAAATAAAAATTAACAAAGAAATATGTGTATCAGTTATTCAACACTACATTATTTTATAAACTGATGAATTCAATATAACTTAAATAGAATTTGTCATTTCAACAT